>NC_143023.1:49453866-49608032 GCF_057628025.1 Oncorhynchus mykiss | reverse complement strand
TGTGAGAGCCAGAATTCTTACTGGTTGGTAGGTGATCAAATACTTATGTCATGCAATAAAATGCAAATTAATTACTTAAAAAACGTACAATGTGATTTTCTGGATTTTTGTTTTAGATTCCGTCTCTCACAGTTGAAGTGTAGCAATGATAAAAATGACAGACCTCTACATGCTTTGTAAGTAGGAAAACCTTCTAAATCAGCAGTGTATCAAATACTTGTTCTCCCCACTGTAAATATATATGAATGAGTGATGGTACAGAACGGCATAGGCAAGATGCAGTAGATGGTATCGAGTACAGTATATACAGATGAGATGAGTAATGTAGGGTATGTAAACATAAAAGTGGCATACTTAAAAGTGGCTAGTGATACAGTGCCTTGCGAAAGTATTCGGCCCCCTTGAACTTTGCGACCTTTTGCCATATTTCAAGCTTCAAACATAAAGATATAAAACCATTTTTTTGTGAAGAATCAACAAGTGGGATATTTCAAACTTTTTTAACAAATCAAAAACTGAAAAATTGGGCGTGCAAAATTATTCAGCCCCCTTAAGTTAACACTTTGTAGCGTCACCTTTTGCTGCGATTACAGCTGTAAGTCGCTTGGGGTATGTCTATCAGTTTTGCACATCGAGAGACTGACATTTTTTCCCATTCCTCCTTGCAAAACAGCTCGAGCTCAGTGAGGTTGGATGGAGAGCATTTGTGAACAGCAGTTTTCAGTTCTTTCCACAGATTCTCGATTGGATTCAGGTCTGGACTTTGACTTGGCTAATCTAACACCTGGATATGTTTATTTTTGAACCATTCCATTGTAGATTTTGCTTTATGTTTTGGATCATTGTCTTGTTGGAAGACAAATCTCCGTTCCAGTCTCAGGTCTTTAGCAGACTCCATCAGGTTTTCTTCCAGAATGGTCCTGTATTTGGCTCCATCCATCTTCCCATCAATTTTAAGCATCTTCCCTGTCCCTGCTGAAAAAAAGCAGGCCCAAACCATGATGCTGCCAACACCATGTTTGACAGTGAGGATGGTGTGTTCAGCTGTGTTGCTTTTACGCCAAACATAACGTTTTGCATTGTTGCCAAAAGTTCATGTTGCCACATGTTTGGTGTGTCTCCCAGGTGGCTTGTGGCAAACTTTAAAAGACACTTTTTATGGATATCTTTAAGAAATGGCTTTCTTCTTGCCACTCTTCCATAAAGGCCAGATTTGTGCAATATACGACTGATTGTTGTCCTATGGACAGAGTCTCCCACCTCAGCTGTAGATCTCTGCAGTTCATCCAGAGTGATCATGGGCCTCTTGGCTGCATCTCTGATCAGTCTTCTCCTTGTATGAGCTGAAAGTTTAGAGGGACGGCCAGGTCTTGGTAGATTTGCAGTGGTCTGATACTCCTTCCATTTCAATATTATCGCTTGCACAGTGCTCCTTGGGATGTTTAAAGCTTGGAAAATCTTTTTGTATCCAAATCCGGCTTTAAACTTCTTCACAACAGTATCTCGGACCTGCCTGGTGTGTTCCTTGTTCTTCATGATGCTCTCTGCGCTTTTAACAGACCTCTGAGACTATCACAGTGCAGGTGCATTTATACGGAGACTTGATTACACACAGGTGGATTGTAGTTATCATCATTAGTCATTTAGGTCAACATTGGATCATTCAGAGATCCTCACTGAACTTCTGGAGAGAGTTTGCTACACTGAAAGTAAAGGGGCTGAATAATTTTGCACGCCCAATTTTTCAGTTTTTGATTTGTTAAAAAAGTTTGAAATATCCAATAAATGTCGTTCCACTTCATGATTGTGTCCCACTTGTTGTTGATTCTTCACAAAAAAATACAGTTTTATATCTTTATGTTTGAAGCCTGAAATGTGGCAAAAGGTTGCAAAGTTCAAGGGGGCCGAATACTTTCGCAAGGCACTGTACATGTATTACATAAAGATGGCAAGATGCAGTAGATGATATAGAGTACAGTATAAACATATACATATGAGATGAGTAATGTAGGGTATGTAAACATTATATTAAGTGGCATTGTTTAGAGTGGCTAATGATACATTTTTTACATCAATTTCCATCCATTTCCATTATTAAAGTGAGCTGGAGTTGAGTCAGTATGTTGGCAGCAGCCACTCAATGTTAGTGGTGGCTGTTTAACAGTCTGATTGCTTTGAGATAGAAGCTGTTTTTCAGTCTCTCGGTCCCTGCTTTGATGCACCTGTACAGACCTCGCCTTCTGGATGATAGCGGGGTGAACAGCCAGTGGTTCGGGTGGTTGTTGTCCTTGATGATCTTCATGGCCTTCCTGTGACATCGGGTGGTGTAGGTGTCCTGGAGGGAAGGTATTTTTCCCCTAGTGATTCGTTGTGCAGACCTCACTACCCTCTGGAGAGCCTTACGGTTGTGGGCAGAGAAGTTGAAATACCAGGCGGTGATACTGCCCGACAGGATGCTCTCCATTGTGCATCTGTAGAAGTTTGTGAGTGCTTTTGGTGCAAGCCGAATTTCTTCAGCCTCCCGAGATTGAAGAGGCGCTGCTGCGCTTTCTTCACAACGCTGTGTGTGTGGGTGGACCAATTCAGTTTATCCGTGATGTGTACGCCGAGGAACTTAAAACTTACTACCCTCTCCACTACTGTCCCGTCGATGTGGATAGGGGTTGCTCCCTCTGCTGTTTCCTGAAGTCCACGATCATCTCCTTTGTTTTGTTGACGTTGAGTGTGAGGTTATTTTCCTGACACCACACTCCGAGGGCCCTCACCTCCTCCCTGTAGGCCGTCTCGTCGTTGTTGGTAATCAAGCCTACCACTGTAGTGTCGTTCGCAAACTTGATGATTGAGTTGGAGGCGTGCATGGCCACGCAGTCGTGGGTGAACAGGGAGTACAGGAGAGGGCTCAGAAAGCACCCTTGTGGGGCCCCAGTGTTGAAGTCCAGTACCCAGTTGCACAGGGTGGGGTTGAGACCCAGGGTCTCGAGCTTTATGACGAGTTTGGAGGGCACTATGGTGTTAAATGCTGAGCTGTAGTCGATGAACAGCATTCTCACATAGGTATTGCTCTTGTCCAGATGGGTTAGGGCAGTGTGCAGTGTGGTTGCGATTGCGTCATCTGTGGACCTATTGGGGCGGTAAGCAAATTGGAGTGGGTCTAGGGTGTCAGGTAGGGTGGAGGTGATATGGTCCTTGACTAGTCTCTCAAAGCACTTCATGATGACGGAAGTGAGTGCTACGGGGCGGTAGTCGTTTAGCTCAGTTATCAATCTACACACAATACCCAGTAATCACAAGAGAAAAACGTTTTTTATAAATTATTGCGAATATATTTAAATCAAAAAACATCCATTAGGTCGAAGGAATTGTCCGTAGATAAAATTGACAACAGACTTTCCGTGCGCTTACAGGGAAGGACATTCAACAAGCACAGCATTTACACAAATAACTGATGATTGAGACATTGACATGCATATGATTAATGCTAGCTATCTGTGTACATCCAAGGCCCAGCCATGCTGCCCTGTTCTGAGCCTATTGCAATTTCCCTAAGTCCATCTTTGTGGCACCTGACCACACGACTGAACAGTATTCCATGTGCAACAAAAATAGGGCCTGTAGGACCTGCCTTGTTGATAGTGCTGTTAAAAATGCAGAGCAGCTCTTTATTATGGCGAACCTTCTCCCCAACCTAGACACTTTTGTATCAATATGTTTTGACCATGACAACTCTTTAAGATGTGCAGTCATTTCAGTTGCTGTGGTAGCCGACGTATATGTTGAGTCATCCACATACATAGACACAAACATAGACCCTGGCTTTACTCGAAGCCAGTGGCCAGTGGCATGTCATTAGTAAAGATTGAAAAAAGTAATGGGCCTAGACAGCTTCCCTGGGGAATTCTTGATTCTACCTGGAATTTGTTGGAGAGGCTTCCGTTATGGAACACCCTCTGCGTTCTTTTTTCATGTAACTGTTTGTCCACAATATAGCAGGGAGTGTAAAATCATAACACACACGTTTTTTTCCAGCAAGACTATGATCGATCATTTCTAAAGCCGCACTAAAGTCTAACAAAACAGCCCCCACAATCTTTTTTTCATCAATTTCTCTAAGCCAATCATCAGTTATTTGTGTAAATGATGTGCTTGTTGAATGTCCTTCCCTGTAAGCGCACGTAAAGTCTGTTGTCAATTTGTTCACTGCAAAATAGCATTGTATCTGGTCAAACACAATTTATTCCAATACTTTACTAAGTGTTGGTAAAAGGCTGATTGGTCAGCTATTTGAGCCAGTCAAGGGGGCTTTACTATTCTTAGGTAGGGGAATAACTTTTGCTTCCCTCCAGGCCTGATGGCACGCACTTTCTAGTAGGCTTAA
The DNA here is from genome assembly GCF_057628025.1 of Oncorhynchus mykiss. Lineage (NCBI taxonomy): Eukaryota > Metazoa > Chordata > Actinopteri > Salmoniformes > Salmonidae > Oncorhynchus > Oncorhynchus mykiss. The sequence goes on along the minus strand of NC_143023.1, from coordinate 49,603,657 downwards.
ATTGAAGATGTAGCAAATAGGAGTTGAAATATCGTCTGCTATTATTCTCAGTAATTTTCCATCCAAGTTGTCAGACCCCGGTGACTTGTCATTGTTGATAGGCAACAATACTTTTATCACCTCTTCCACACTGACTTTACAGAATTCAAAATTACAATTCTTGTCTTTCATGATTTGGTCAGATATTCTTGGACGTGTAGTGCCAGCGTTTGTTGCTGGCATGTCATGCCTAAGTTTGCTAATCTTACCAATGAAAAACGTATTAAAGTAGTTGCCATTATCTGTAGAAGGGTATATGACCTGACTGGGTCCAGCCAGCACCCCACGGTATGGCATATCATATTGTTGTCGAAGACCTGACTGGGTTAAAAAACATGAGCTGGTGCACACCCAGAAAAATGTGTTTGTGTGGAGGTGCTGACTAATAGCAAATAAAATATAAACTATCAAAATAAAGACTTGACTGGGTCCAGCACCCGATGGTATGGCTTGTTATACTATTGTGGGCATGTTTGTGTACTGAGGAACATGTAACATGGTTTCAAAAGAAAGTCACTTTCTGAGAAATCAACCGGAAAATGCGGTCACTACAACGCCAAACTTTTTTCCAAATTAGCTCCATAATATCGACAGAAACATGGCAAACGTTGTTTAGAATCAATACTCAACGTGTTTTTCACATATCTATTCGATAAAATATCCACCTGGACAATTGGTTTCTCATAAGAAGCGATTGGAAAAATGACTACTTCTGTACTTTACGCAAGATTTTCTGCGGGAGCCATCATGTGACCACTTGCTCAATGTGGTCCCTTACGGCTATTCTTCAACATAAATGCGTAAAAAGACGTCACAATGCTGTAGACACCTTGGGGAATACGTAGAAAGCGTAAGCTCATTCGTAGCCCATTCACAGCCATATAAGGAGTCATTGGCATGCAGGGCTTTCAAAATATGGGGCACTCCCTGTTGGATTTTTATCTGGGTTTCGCCTGTAACATCAGTTCTGTTGCACTCACAAACAATATCTTTGCAGTTTTGCAAACGTCAGAGTGTTTTCTATCCAAAGCTGTCAATTATATGCATAGTCAAGCATCTTGTCGTGACAAAATATCCTGTTTAAAGCGGGAACGTTTTTTTATCCAAAAATGAAAATACTGCCCCTTAGTTACAAAAGGTTAAAAAAAATGACTTGTGTCTGTTTTTCACATGCGTATCTACCCTCTCATTGGCTAGAATGTTCACACCTGATCTCGCCTCCTCCCGCCTGCCTTGTGTGTTTTGATTGTGTGTTTTGAATCATTGTCTTGCTGCATGACCCAGCTGCGCTTCAGCTCATAGACGGATGGTCTGACAATCTCCTGTATAATTCTCTGATACAGAGCAGAATTCGTGGTTTCTTCTATTAAGGCAAGTGGTCCAGGTCTTGAGGCAGCAAAGCATCCCCAAACCATCACACTACCACCACCATGCTTGACCGTTGGTATGATGTTCTTACTGTAGAATGCAGTGTTTGGTTTTCTCCAGGCATAATAGGACCCATGTCATCCAAAAAGTTGACTCAAGTTAGCCAAAAAGCACATGGAAGCACCTGGATGATCATCAAGACTCTTGGAAGAATGTTCTATGGACAGATGATTCAAAAGTATAACTTTTTGGAGACAGAGGCAGTGTTTCCTCTAACTTTTTATCTGGGTGATATTTATTTGATCCTAACAAACTCCCCAGTCCCTGTGGGTGACAAGCATAAACATAACATGATGCTGCCACCACAATACAGAGGTTCCCTGCATTCATTCCGTATTTCTGGCCTGTATGACAAAGTAAATAGAAGGAAGCCAGTAGGGCCGTAGCCAGTGTTTTAGTGAGGTCATTTACTGCATGACCTCGCTAAAACTCAATGAAGCTCATTTACTGCATTTCTATACAATTTAAAAACTTAAACATGCTAATTGGAGTATAGCAAAAACAAGCTAAATTTACCCCAGCCATTATCACATTTTGCTGTAGCTTCATTCATCCCAGTCGGTGTACAAACACATAGCCTATTAGCTATAGAATTAGCCGCTACACATTTACATTCATTAACATAGTAACGGGAATAAAAAAGATAATTGAATGTGTACAGAGGGATCTGTTCGCAGAAAAATTATTTTTATTAACAAAAGGTAAACATACACCCTTGCTTTACAGAAATGTTTGTTGTTGCAGTTTTACAGGTAATTTTCTGTAATTCGACACATTTTGCCATGACTAATGCCATTACAACCCCTGAAGGTCGATGTCTGCGCCTCTGCCTCTGTTCTGAAAGTCGGGCTTCTCACAAAATGATCTGTCGTGTCTGAACAGTTTTGTCTACTATTGTCATGCCCTGACCTGAGTATTCTTTGTTTTCTTTATATATTTTGGTTAGGTCAGGATGTGACGAGGGTGGTATGTGTGTTTTTTTCTCATCTAGGGTTTTTGTATGTCTAGGTGTCTAGTCTAGTCTAGGCATATTGTAGGTTTATGGTGGCCTGGATTGGTTCCCAATCAGAGGCAGCTGTTTATCGTTGTCTCTGATTGGGAAACCTATTTAGGTTGCCATTTTCCAGTTTGGGTTCGTGGGTTATTGTCTATGTGATGTTGCATGTCTGCACTCAGTTTTGATAGCGGTCACGTTCGTCGTTTGTTTGTTTAGTGTACTTCGTGTTTTTTCATCTTTCATTAAAAATATGTATTCACATCACGCTGCGCTTTGGTCTCCTCACTACGACGATCGTGACAGAATAACCCACGTACAATGGACCAAGCAGCGTGGTAACGGCCAGCAGCAGCAGCGGCAAAGAACACAGGACTCATGGACTTGGGAGGAGATTGTAGACGGCGAAGGACCCTGGGCACAGCCAGGGGAATATCGCTGCCCCAAAGCAGAGCTGGAGGCAGCGAAAGCAGAGAGGCGCCGGTATGAGAAGGCAGTGCAGCAGCGCGGCTGGAAGCCCGAGAGGCAGCCCCAAAAATCTCTTGGGGGGGGCACAGGGAGAGTGTGGCAGAGTCAGGAGTCAGACCTGAGCCAACTCCCCCTGCTTACAATAAGGAGCCAAGGATGGAACCAGAGCCGGTCAGGGCGGTATTGGAGGTGAGCGAAGCAGAGACAGTGAAGGAGTTAATGGGGAGATTGGAGGAGAGACTTATGAGGGAGGTGCTGTGTTGGTGCCTGAGGCACGACATCCGCCCGACAGGGCGTGTCGGGGATTTGATGTCACCTGGGTCAGCTCTCCATACTCGTCCTGAGGTGCATGCTAGCCGTCTGGTGAAGACTGTGCCAATCCCACGCACCAGGCCTCCTGTGCGCCTCCCTAGCCCTGCACGTCCTATGCCAGCTCGGCGTTACAGTACTCCGAGCCGTGCTTACCGTGGGGGGCGTTGTACTGGTCAGGCACCGTGTTATGCGGTGGAGCGCACGGTGTCCCCAGTACGCGTGCTTAGCCCGGTGCGCTACATCCCAGCTCCCCGCATCTGCCGGGCTAGGGTGAGGATCAAGCCAGGGTGGATGGTGCCATCCCTGCTCTCAAGATCTCCAGTACACCTTCACGGTCCGGTCTATCCGGTGCCACCTCCACGCACCAGCCCTCCGGTGGCAGCCCACCGCACCAGGCTGTCTCTCCGTCTCATCCCTACAAGTGCTCCCGCCTGTCCAGCACCGCCAGAGTCTCCCGTCTGTCCTGAGCTGCTAGAGTCTCCCGTCTGTTCAGTGCTGCTAGAGTCTCCCGTCTGTCCTGAGCTGCTAGAGTCTCCCGTCTGTCCTGAGCTGCTAGAGTCTCCCGTCTGTCCTGAGCTGCTAGGGTCTCCCGTCTGTCCTGAGCCGCTAGTCTCCCGTCTGTCATGAGCCGGTAGGGTCTCCCGTCTGTCCTGAGCCGGTAGAGTCTCCAGTATTTCCTGAGCCGCTAGAGTCTCCAGTCTGTCCTGAGCCGTCAGAGCCGTCAGTCTGTCCTGAGCCGTCAGAGCCGTCAGTCTGTCCTGAGCCGTCAGAGCCGTCAGTCAGCCAGGACCTGCCAGAGCCGTCAGTCAGCCAGGAGCTGCCAGAGTCGCCAGTCAGCCAGGAGCCGCCAGTCAGCCAGGAGCCGCCAGAGCCGCCAGTCAGCCAGGAGCCGCCAGAGCTGCCAGTCAGCCAGGAGCCGCCAGAGCCGCCAGTCAGCCAGGAGCCACCAAAGCAGCCAGCCAGGAGCCGCCAGAGCCGCCAGCCGACCAGGAGCCGCCAGAGCCGCCAGCCAGCCAGAGCCGTCTGCCAGCCAGGAGCTGCCAGAGCCGTCAGCCAGCCAGGAGCTGCCAGAGCCATCTGTCAGCCAGGAGCTGCCAGAGCCGTCAGCCAGCCAGGAGCTGCCAGAGACGTCAGCCAGCCAGGAGCTGCCAGAGCCGTCAGCCAGCCAGGAGCTGCCAGAGCCGTCAGCCAGCCAGGAGCTGCCAGAGCCGTCAGCCAGCCAGGAGCTGCCAGAGTCGTCAGCCAGCCAGGAGCTGCCAGAGCCGCCTGCCAGCCAGGAGCTGCCAGAGCCGTCAGCCAGCCAGGAGCTGCCAGAGCCATCTGTCAGCCAGGAGCTGCCAGAGCCGTCAGCCAGCCAGGAGCTGCCAGAGACGTCAGCCAGCCAGGAGCTGCCAGAGCCGTCAGCCAGCCAGGAGCTGCCAGAGCCGTCAGCCAGCCAGGAGCTGCCAGAGCCGTCAGCCAGCCAGGAGCTGCCAGAGTCGTCAGCCAGCCAGGAGCTGCCAGAGCCGCCTTTCATGCAGGCGATGCCGGAGTCACCCTCCTGTCCGGAGCTGCCAGAGTCGCTCCTCAGTCCAGAGGCGCCTTTCCGTCCAGTGGCGCCCGCTACGATCATCTTCAGTTCGGGGCCCGATGCGAGGATCCCCGTTCCTGAGGCGCCACCTAAGTGGGCCAAGACTGAGGTAGAGCGGGGTCCACATCCCGCACCCAAGCCGCCGCCATGAAAGAGGCCCACCCGGACCCTCCCCTTTAGATTAGGTTTTTTCGGCCGGAGTCCGCACCTTTGTATGGGGGTACTGTCAAGCCCTGACCTGAGTATTCTTTGTTTTCTTTATATATTTTGGTTAGGTCAGGGTGTGACGAGGGTGGTATGTGTGTTTTTTGTCTCATCTAGGGTTTTTGTATGTCTAGGTGTCTAGTCTAGTCTAGGCATTTTGTAGGTCTATGGTGGCCTGGATTGGTTCCCAATCAGAGGCAGCTGTTTATCGTTGTCTCTGATTGGGGAACCTATTTAGATTGCCATTTTTTGTCTTGTTATTTTGTTTGTTTGTTTAGTGTACTTCGTGGTTTTTCGTCTTTCATTAAAAATATGTAGTCACATCACGCTGCGCTTTGGTCTCCTCACTACGACGATCGTGACAACTATTATGACCCCTCTATGGAAAATGAGACTCTTACGAACACGCAGTGGTGGAAAAAGTACCCAGTTGTCATATTTGAGTAACAGTAAATATACTGTAATAGAAAATGACTCAAGTAAAAGTCACCCAGTAAAATACTACTTTAAGCAAAAGTCTAAAAGTATTTGGTTTTAAATATACTTATTAAGTATCAAAAGTAAATGTAATTGCTAAAATATGATTAAGTATGAAAAGTAAAAGTAAAAGTCCAAATCATTTCTGGTTTGACTGGCCTTCATGTCTTAAAGTAATGATGGAATGTCTGTGAACTTCCGAAGTGATTTTACGTTGGACCAGAACAAACGTTTGCTAGCTAGCTAGCTAGCTAACAAGCTTGTTTATGCAGAGCAGCACTAGAATAAAAAAATCTGCCTTACTTTTTTGTAGTTGATATATACATTGTGTAACCTGACAAATATAGTAACCTTTACCAGCCTTGAGATTAATCTATTATTTTAAGAATCTCTCCCTAATTTCAAATCAAAATCAAATTTATTTATATAGCCATTCGTACATCAGCTGATATCTCAAAGTGCTGTACAGAAACACAGCCTAAAACCCCAAAAAGCAAGCAATGCAGGTGTAGAAGCACGGTGGCTAGGAAAAACTCCCTAGAAAGGCCAAAAGGTAAAATAAAAATTTTAAAAAAATGTCCACTGGCTGTGTTAAAGGCTGAGTTAAAGGCTGTCTTCCACTCACCCCCCTCACGTACCGAGCCAGGTGGTAGGCATTCCAAAGGTCCAACTTGGAAAACATAGTAGCCCCCTGGAGAGGTTAAAATGCCGAGGAGAGGTAGGGGGTAACGATTTCTGACAGTGATATCGTTAAGTCCTGGGTAATCAATGCACGGGCGAAGGGTCTAGTCCTTCTCCCCAAAGAAAAACCCTGCGCCGGCTGGAGATGCAGAAGGACAGACGGCCCCAGTGGCCAGATTCTCCTCTACCTTCGCCTCCATAGCTTTGGTCTCTGGTCCGGACATAGAATACAAACCCCGAGGTGAGGAGGAGGAGGTCAATGGCACAATCATGAGGATGGTGCGGTATTGTATGGTATGCAGTAGGAATAGCAGAGACATCCACACTCTTGCTAACATCCCGAGGACAACGAAAAATGACTCCAACCCAGGATGGAGTTTGTGGTCCAGTCAATCACAGGATTGTGTTTTTGTAGCCAGGAAAATCCCAACACAACCGGAACATGGGGAGATCTGCCTCTGGAAGCAACGTCAGCACAATAATTGTTTGTCAGGAGCTTCATGGAATGGGTTTCCATGGCCGAACAGCTGCACACAAGCCTAAAATCAACATGCACAATGCCAAGCTGTAACAGTATTTGTCGTCTGAAGATGAGGAAGAGGAATCATCGGACCAAAGCGCAGCGTGGTAAGAGTTCATGCTTTTTATTGGAACTGAACACTATAACAAAAATAACAAAGAGATTAACTGAAACCGAAACAGTCCTGTAAGGGCCCACCAGGCAGGGGACACCTACAGGAGGCCTGGTGCGTAGAGGAGGCACCGGATGAACCGGGCTGTGAGGCAGCCTTGGCACCACTCCTCCAGGCTGAATGCCCACTTTGGCCTGGCCCCTCCAGAGTGCAGGCACAGGTCGAACAGGGCTGTGGGGGAGCACTGGAGATCTGGTGCTTACCACTTGCACCTCTCCATTACGCTCAATGCACACTTTAGCCCGGCACGGGTGGAGCGCAGGCATAGGATGAACTGAACCGTCCCAGCACCCCGGAGACACAGTACGCCGAGCCGGCGCATGATACCCTGGGCCGAAACGGTGCACCGGAGACCAAATGCGCTGAGCTGGCACAATCCACCCTGGCTGGATGCCAACTCTCGCATGGCACTTGCGGGGGGGCTGGCATATAGCGCTCCGGTCTATGAGCATGCACTGGAGACACCGTGCGCTTTATCGCATAACACGGTGCCTGACCAGTACCACGCTGCTTCCAGTAAGCACGGGGAGTTGGCTCAGGTCTATCGCCTGACTCCGCCAATCTCCCCGTGTGCCTCTTGTGCCTGCTGCGCTGCCTTGCCTCATATCGCCTTCTCTCTGCTTTAGCTGCCTCCAGCTCTTCCTTAGGGCGGAGATATTCCCCAGCCTGTCTCCAGGGTCCATGTCCGTCCAATATCTCCTCCCATGTCCAGGAGTCCTGAAACTTCTGCTCCTCCATACCACGCTGCTTGGTCCTTTGGTGGTGGGTAGTTCTGTAACGGTATTCGTCTTTGGAAGATGAGCATTCATCGGACCAAAGCGCTACGTGGTAAGTGTTCATGCTTTCTTTATTAAAACTGAACACTATAACAAAAATAACAAAGCGAATACCGTAATTGCTGGACTATTAAGCGCACCCGAATATAAACCGCACCCACTGAATTATTAAAAAATATGTATTTTGTACATAAATAAGCCGCACGTCTATAAGCCGCAGGTGCCTACCGGTACATTGAAACAAATGAACTTTACACAGCCTTTAAACGAAACACGGCTTGTAACAAAAATTAAACAGTAGACTACCAGTAAAGTCATTGGTCACTATCTTCCTCCTCCTGTGCACTGAAACCACTGAAGTCATCTCCTTCGGTGTCGGAGTTGAATAGCCTCAGAATTGCTTCATCCGATGTTGGATCGTTTTCATTGTCTGAGCTCATGCTGCCCCTTCAACATGCAGCAGTCCAGCCTTTCGAAACCCGTTGATGATAGTGGATTTGTCAGGACCCACTGGAAGACTTGACCATAAGTTGCTCTTCGCATGCGGCCCATTTTAGTGAAGGATTTCTCCCCACTTGTCATCCAAGCCTCCCACTGAACACGGAGCGCCACCTTAAATGCACGATTTACACTGATGTCAAGTGGCTGCAAATACTTTGGGCCATCTGCTTTTCTTCCCTCTGAAAGGTTTGTTGTCTTTTTGCACAGAGTCAGTTCCTCACGCTGCTGTTTACAAAGTCTTATAATCGACTCATTAAGGCCAAGCTCCCATGCAGCAACTCTATTTCCTTTTCCAACAGCCAGATCGATCGCCTTCAACTTGAAAGCTGCATCATATGCATTTCTCCGTGTCTTTGCCATGATGAGGGTGACAAAATTACTACCGTAATCAGAATGATGGGAAGTTTCAGCGCGCTCGATTTACGTCACATTATGTGACGGTGCTCAGTTTTTTGGCTGCATGAATCTTGTGAAAGTGGGAAAAATCCATAAATTAGCCGCGTCATTGTATAAACCGCGAGGTTCAAAGTGTGGGAATAAAGTAGCGGCTTATAGTCCGGAAATTACGGTAACCAAAACCGAAACAGTCCTGTAAGGTGCAAAATACTAAGCAGAAAATAACTACCCACATGTGGGAAAAAGCTACCTAAGTATGTTTCCCTCACCTTTGCCCCGCCTTCTGTCCGTTGCAGTAGACCAGGCCTGCCACCTCCCGTGACTCAACTTTAGCTGACCACCAGCCTCTCTCCCTTCCCTTCCCTGGCCCGTGACCTGCCCTCCTCCCTCCGTGCTCTGGAGGAATTCTGCCAGTGGTGTTTTAAAATTCCACTGCCCCGTGTGCCCTCAGATTTGGCAGTGCGGTGTTAATGCGAGCTGACACCACAGATTAGCTGCAGACATCAGGAATGCCATGGCCCTTTTGTGCCACGTGGATCCCGGCCAAAAAGCCCTGGGTCGGACGGACAGACCACAGCACAGGAGACTTGGGAAAAAACACAGCCCTGCTTCACCAGACCAGCACCAGGGAGGGGAAGACGAGGATGAATTTACTGCGTCCCAAATCAAATCAAATTGTATTTGTCACATGCGTAGAATACAACAGGTGTAGGCCTCACAGTGAAATGCTTACATACATACCAACAATGCGGTTTTAAGAAAATAAGTGTTAAGTAAAAAATAGATGAGTAAAAAATAAAAATAACAAATAGTTAAAGAGCAGCAGGAAAATAACAGTAGCGAGGCTATAATCAGGGAGTGCAGCTGCAGAACCTTTTGAGGATCTGAGGACCCATGCAAAATATTTTAAGTCTCCTGAGGGGGAATAGGCTTTGTTGTGCCCTCTTCACAACTGTTTTGGTGTGTTCGGGCACTGGTCCAAAGTAGTGCACTAAATAGGGAATAGGGTGCCATTTGGGACACATCTCCGGTGAATGCCAGACTGACCACGCCCTCCCCTGGTGAAGTCATTATATAGTCAATATGGTCTCTATACAGGCAGGAGGGAAACTAGGTGACTGTTTCCTCACTAGGCTACTCCACCTCAGAGGCAGTCTGTTATTAATGCATAATAACTAGTCAATAACCGGTTAATGAAACTGCGTTTAGTCTGTGTATTATATGTCAGGAGTACTGGCCAAAGGGTATAATTTCAAGATCAAATTCAGGTTCAGGTTAAAGTTCATGTTTTATCTTGTGAAAACACAATCTTCTATAATTTGCAAATAAATTCATTACAAATCCTACAATGTGATTTTATGGATTTTTTTTCTCATTTTGTCTGTCATAGTTGAAGTGTACCTATGATGAAAATTACAGGCCTCTCTCATCTTTTTAAGTGGGAGAACTTGCACAATTGGTGGCTGACTAAATACTTTTTTGCCCCACTGTATGTATATATATTTGCAAAATGTTCTGAAAACCTCTTTTCTCTTTGTCATTATGGGGTATGATGTGTAGATTGATGAGGGGGGGAAATCATGTAATCTTTTTTAGAACCAGGCTGTAACGTAAAATGTGGAGAAAGGGAAGGAGGCTGAATACTTTCCAAATGCACTGTATGTTGAGGCTGTGGTGGCGCTGGAGTTTATGAATATGAAGTTGGATTTCCCTTCAACTTGGCAGCATTTTTCTCTTCTTTACACACACATGCACACACAGGCCCTACAGCAGGGGTGGTACTCAGGTCTCGCCTGTCTGCTGGGCTAGAGGGATTAAGGGGCTCTAAAGGGACATACCATTCTCTCTCTCTCTTCACTCCCTCTCTCTCCCTCTGTCTCCCCCCTCTCCCTTCCTCTCTCTCTCTTTTTCCCTCTCCCTTTCTCTCTCATTTTCTCTTCCCCTCTCTATGAGACTCTCAAAACACACAGCTTTGAAGAGACCCCCCCCGACCTCCACTGAGAAAAAATTGTGTGAGTGTGGGTGCAAAGGTAGGGGGATGGAGGAGTGCCCTTGAACTTGAGCTAAAACTATGTGTTTGATTGCCTTGACATATTCCAAGGCAAGACACAGGTGCTTACTGTATCATTTAGGAAAGAACAATCATTATATTTTAGGCCGAACACAGTACCGATTCGGAAGTAATAATAAAAACAACAATCACACAGCAAGTAATGTATTATATACAGTACCAGTCAAAAGTTTGGACAGACCTACTCATTCAATAGTTTTTGTTTATTTTTACTATTTTCTATATTGTAAAATAATAGTGACGACATCAAAACTATGAAATAACACATACGGAACCATGTAGTAACGAAAAAAGTCTTAAACAAATCTAAATATATTTTAGATTTTAGATTCTTCAAAGTAGCCACCCTTTGCCTTGATGACAGCTTTGCACACTCTTGGCATTCTCTCAACCAGCTTCACCTGGAATGATTTTCCAACCAGCTTGAAGGGGTTCCCGCAGATGCTGAGCACTTGTTGGCTGCTTTTCCTTCACTCTGCGGTCCAACTCATCCCAAACCATCTCTAATTGGGTTGAGGTTGGGTTGATTGTTGAGGCCAGGTCATCTGATGCAGCACTCCATCACTCTCCTTCTTGCTCAAATAGCCATTATACAGCGTGGAGGTGTGTTTTGGGTCAATGTGCTCTTGAAAAACAAATGATAGTCCCACTAAGCACAAACTAGATGGGATGGCGTATCGCTGCAGAATGTGTGTATAATCGGCCTGTGTGTAGCTGGTGTGGAGGAGTCAGGCGCAGGACAGCAGAAATGAGTAATGAACGTTCTTTACTCAAGAATACAAATATATACAACACAATAAACTAGCCCACAATAATGGACCGTACACATACAAACAATCACTCACAAAAACCATGGGGGAACAGAGGGTTAAATAATGAACAAGTAATTGGGGGATTGAAACCAGGTGTGTACAACAAAGACAAAACAAATGGAAAATGAAAAGTGGATCGGCGATGGCTAGAAGGCCGGTGACGTCGACCGCCGAACGCCGCCCGAACAAGGACAGGGACAGACTTCGGCGGAAGTCGTGACAGCGTGCTTGTTAAGTGTGCCTTGAATTCTAAATAAATCACAGACAGTGTCACAACTGTCAAAGCACCATCACAACTCCTCCTCCATGCTTCACGGTGGGATGCGCAGATAATGCGTTCACCAACTCTGCGTATCACAAAGGCACAGCGGTTGAAACCAAAAATCTCAAATTTGGACTCATCAGACCAATGGACAGATTTCCACCAGTCTCATGTCCATTGCTCGTGTTTCTTGGCCCAAGCAAGTCTCGTCTTCTTATTGGTGTCCTTTAGTCATGGTTTCTTTGCAGCAATTAGACTATGAAGGCCTGATTCACGCAATTCACTCTGTAAGTGAACACCCCCCTGAAATGTACAAAAATGAATGGGAAGTCATTGGCACTGGACAAACCATATACACGGTGTCCAATAGCACTTAATTCAGCGTCGTTTCATTCAAAGTTCATTGCAAATGCCATATGGCAAATGCCAAGTGTAACACAGTGATAGTGGTTCCTCTCCATCGCTCGTTGTGTTGATTACATCATGTCCATTTGGTGATGTTTTTCACTGTTGAATCATATTGCAAATGCATGTGCATTTGCAATATGTTTCAATGGGCATTTACCATCACAAATTTGTCATGCTCAAAACTCCTGCAGAAATTCTAAATTGACTGGCCTGATGAACACAGGATGGCCGGGCAGTGATACTGATTCCTCTCCATCGCTCGTTGGGGTTGATTTCAGAATGTCACTTTGGTGGTGGTACCTCACTGTTTAAACATATTGCAAATGGACAAAAGTCAACAGTAAGTCACCGTCCATCAGTCAATTAGATATCATTCTGACACCAAACGGATACAAACTGACACCGCACCCATTTTTTCCAACTAAATTGACCCTAAAAGTGTTTTGATATACCAAACCTGCAGTTTGTGAAAAACACTGCATTCAACTCTCTGTAAAAACAGTTAGTTATTAACGTAAAGACTTGAAACTCAGGGTTCTGTAAAAGCCTACCACAAGGAGGATATGTGTTTACTTTCAGTTTCCTGAGCGAACCGCAACAGGTTAAATTGGGGTCGTAGGGGCTGTTTCGAAGGGTTAAAAAGGTCACATCTTTCCAAACTGTGATGTATGTGATTAGGCAACCCTCATGAACTGTAAATCAGTCATTTTCCCCATCAGATTTCCAAGAAAAACTCTCTCACACACACATAGCAAGGATCTAGTAACACAGTGTGGAGCTTACTGACACACAGAGCCTGCAATAGAAACCAGCGTTCGCACCATCAACTGCCTCCAAAGATTTTCTGTTGGGTTCAGGTCTGGAGACTGGCTAGGCTACTCCAAGACCTTGAGATGCTTCTTACGGAGCCACTCCTTAGTTGCCCTGGCTGTGTGTTTCGGGTCGTTGTCATGCTGGAAGACCCAGCCACGACCCATATTCAATGCTCTTACTGAGGGAAGGAGGTTGTTGGCCAAGATCTCACGATACATGGCCCCATCCATCCTCCCCTCAATACGGTGCGGTCGTCCTGTCCCCTTTGCAGAAAAGCATCCCCAAAGAATGATGTTTCCACCTTCATGCTTCACGGTTGGGATGGTGTTCTTGGGGTTGTACTCATCCTTATTCTTCCTCCAAACACAGCGAGTGGAGTTTAGACCAAAAAGAACTACACAGCATGACCTGGTCAATGACCTGAAGAGAGCTGGGACCACAGTCTCATCAGACCACATTACCTTCTCCCATTCCTCCTCTGGATCATCCAGATGCTCATTGGCAAACTTCAGATGGGCCTGGACATGTGCTGGCTTGAGCAGGGGGACCTTGCGTGCGCTGCATGATTTTAATCCATGACGGCGTAGTGTGTTACTAATGGTTTTCTTTGAGACTGTGGTCCCAGCTCTCTTCAGGTCATTGACCAGGTCATGCCGTGTAGTTCTGGGCTGATCCCTCACGTTCCTCATGATCATTGATGCCCCACGAGGTGAGATCTTGCATGGAGCCCCAGACGAGGATGATTGGCCGTCATCTTGAACTTCTTCCATTTTCTAATAATTGCGCCAACAGTTGTTGCCTTCTCATCAAGCTGCCTGCCTATTGTCCTGTAGCCCATCCCAGCCTTGTGGTGGTCTACAATTGTATCCCTGATGTCCTTACACCTTCTCTGTTCTTGGCCATTGTGGAGAGTTTGGAGTCTGTTTGATTCAGTGTGTGAACAGGTGTTACGGTTTTCTTCCTGGGAAGGAGAGGAGGACCAAAATGCAGCGTGGTTATGGTTGAACATCTTTAATAAAGATGATAACGTGAACAATATACATATACAAAATAAGAAAACGTGGAAAAACCGAAACAGTCCTAACTGGACAGGGCATCGGCACAAAGGAGGGCTCCGGCCATGGAGCTGGGCTGGACGCAGTGCCTGGACTGGGCATTGGCGCAAAAGAGGGCTCCTGCCCTGGAGCTGGGCTGGACGCCATGCCTGGACTGGGCATCGGCGCAAAGGAGGGCTCCGGCCATAGAGCTGGGCTGGACGCTGTGCCTGGACTGGGCACCAGCGCAGAGGAAGGCTCCTGCCCTGGAGCGGGACTGGACACAGTGCTTGGACTGGGCATCAGCGCAGAGGAAGGCTCCGGCCATGGAGCTGGGCTGGACACCATGCCTGGACTGGGCATCGGCACAAAGGAGGGCTCCGGCCATAGAGCTGGGCTGGACGCTGTGCCTGGACACCAGCGCAGAGGAAGGCTCCTGCCCTGGAGCGGGACTGGACACAGTTCTTGGACTAGGCATCAGCGCAAAGGAAGGCTCCGGCCATGTACTCAGTCTGGTCCTCAGGCTACCGAAATGCATGTTTATGCCAGCTATGCTTACTGTAAATTAAGCTAGTTTGGTCATCATTCAAATGTTTTTATAAAGCCCTTTTTACATCAGCAGATGTCACAAAGAGCTATACAGAAACCCAGCCTTGAACATCTTGAAGAACCAGGCTCTGAGGAGTGGCCAGTCCTCTTCTGGCTGTGCCGGATGGAGATAGAGTCTGTAATATCAACATATTTCAAGCAGACCACCATAGTCCCTGTGCCCAAGAATAAAACACCTTCTCCTCCATGGCACGTTGCTTGGCCCTTGCGTGGTGGGGTATTCTGTCACGATTGTCGTAATGAGCGGACCAAGGAGCAGCGTGAGTATAGTTCCACATATTTTTAATATCCGTGAAACAAACAAAACAATAAAGAAACAACGAAATGTAAAGTCATTACGTGCACACAGGCAACTTAACACAAACAATATCCCACAAAACACAGGTGTTGAAATGGCTACCTAAATATGATCCCCAATCAGAGGCAACGATAAACAGCTGCCTCTAATTGGGAACCATATTAGCACCAACATAGAAATAGACATACTAGAACACCCCCTAGTCACACCCTGACCTAGTACACCATAGAGAACCAAGGGCTCTCTATGGTCAGGGCGTGGTTGTCCATAGGCTACCAGAGTGAGGACAGACATTTTTAGGAATAAACGTGGTGAGTGAAAAACCTACCCGGTATCTTGTTCTGCCGCTATACGACTTTGTATGCGTTGTTTGTTGGCAACCTTGTTATTTACAACGCTTTCGGAACAGATTCCTGTTGAAACGTTCCACAAATTACACCCACCCTCCAATGACACACGCAGCCAAAGGAATTATGTTTCTCTCCATCTAGAATCCACTCCAGGAAGAAGCCTAGTTACCACACAACACGGTATTGTCTGTAAGACAAAACATACAATCAACTATACTCTATTGTACAGTTTGAAATACAATGGAACTGTGCCAGCATAACAAAATTAGGGTAGGCTAGTTTAACATGCATACATGTGTACAGGCACAGAGATTACATTTAGAACACAGTTGTACAGTGGCCAGGCAGTACAAATTTACAGAGGTAGGAAGACAGTACCTAACTACAGCCATGTCTATCAGGCATGCTTAGGCAAATATTTTTCAAATAAAACCAAAGAATCTCAGTTTATTTTTCAAATAAAAAAATCTCAGTTTCAGAGATTTACAACAGTAAATGGTTTTATTATGGTTGCTCCTCACTGTTAGTAAACGTAGCTAGCTAGCCAATCATTTTTATTTACATCTGTTTGGGATCCTAACTTTATCGTGTCATACGTCTAATTTTGTGAGATTGAAATGCATCCACTGTCACAATCATAACCAAAATGTCAACCCTTGTCAATTATGTTAAATTGCTAACAGTGGTTGATGTTACACATTTGCTAACAAGTTACAGAACGTGAGGCTTGGTGCATAGCAAGCTAGCAAGCGCCAGGCTATCTAACCAACTCCAGTCATATGCTATCATTTGCTGGTAAACCTAGCTTTAGGTGGCTGGTTGTAACTTTAGTAGCTTGCTGTTTAGTAGCCATATATATGACTAAAAATAAAATAAGTTTTACAATCGAAATATAGTAGCTAGATCTCTGATTGTAAACCTCTTTCTTTTGAGTCATAGCTAAGCTACTAGCTAAGTTAGCAAACAGAAAAGTAACAGTTTGATTTCCCCCCCACTGTAACACAGTAGTATGTTAGCCAGCAATACACAATATTGGTTTCGGTAGATAAACTAAAATTAGCTGGTTAGATACCTGATATGAAAAATAACTAAGTTCGCTAATTGTCATCTGCCCTCTTGGTGCTGGCATCGGCTGTAGCTGAGTTTGTTGCTAAATCCAACTCTGTATTTCAAATCCTATTCGCTATATTCCAGTTGAAACAGGGTTGAATGTCATTACAATGATTTTAGGGCGTTTTAATGGAAATTCCAAAGCCAAAAATAGTTTTATGTTTTGGCATGTCAGAATCGTGTAATAACACATGAATAGCAGATATTTTGGGGTATGTCTATTTAGGCAGAAATCTAAATTTTTCCATTACATCTGAGAGGTTTTAACAAGGGCCCCCGGGACAAGTGGAATCAGAATAGTCACAAGAAAGATCCACCACCATATTTTACAGTATGTACAGTGGGGCAAAAAAGTATTTAGTCAGCCACCAATTGTGCAAGTTCTCCCACTTAAAAAGATGAGAGAGCGCTGTAATTTTCATCATAGGTACACTTCAACTATGACAGACAAAATTAGGAAAAAAAATCCAGAAAATCACATTGTAGGATTTTTAATGAATTTATTTGCAAATTATGGTGGAAAATAAGTATTTGGTCAATAACAAAAGTTTATGTCAATACTTTGTTATATACCCATTGTTGGCAATGACAGAGGTCAAACGTTTTCTGTAAGTCTTCACAAGGTTTTCACACACTGTTGCTGGTATTTTGGCCCATTCCTCCATGCAGATCTCTTCTAGAGCAGTGATGTTTTGGGGCTGTTGCTGGGCAACACGGACTTTCAACTCCCTCCAAAGATTTTCTATGGGGTTGAGATCTGGAGACTGGCTAGGCCACTCCAGGACCTTGAAATGCTTCTTACGAAGCCACTCCTTCCTTGCCCGGGCGGTGTGTTTGGGATCATTGTCATGCTGAAAGACCCAGCCACGTTTCATCTTCAATGCCCTTGCTGATGGAAGGAGGTTTTCACTCAAAATCTCACGATACATGGCCCCATTCATTCTTTCCTTTACACGGATCAGTCGTCCTGGTCCCTTTGCAGAAAAACAGCCCAAAGCATGATGTTTCCACCCCCATGCTTCACAGTAGGTATGGCGTTCTTTGGATGCAACTCAGCATTCTTTGTCCTCCAAACACGACGAGTTGAGTTTTTACCAAAAAGTTATATTTTGGTTTCATCTGACCATATGACATTCTCCATATCTTCTTCTGGATCATCCAAATGCTCTCTAGCAAACTTGAGACGGGCCTGGACATGTACTGGCTTAAGCAGGGGGACACGTCTGGCACTGCAGGATTTGAGTCCCTGGCGGCGTAGTGTGTTACTGATGGTAGGCTTTGTTACTTTGGTCCCAGCTCTCTGCAGGTCATTCACTAGGTCCCCCCGTGTGGTTCTGGGATTTTTGCTCACCGTTCTTGTGATCATTTTGACCCCACGGGGTGAGATCTTGCGTGGAGCCCCAGATCGAGGGAGATTATCAGTGGTCTTGCATGTCTTCCATTTCCTAATAATTGCTCCCACAGTTGATTTCTTCAAACCAAGCTGCTTACCTATTGCAGATTCAGTCTTCCTAGCCTGGTGCAGGTCTACAATTTTGTTTCTGGTTTCCTTTGACAGCTCTTTGGTCTTGGCCATAGCGGAGTTTGGAGTGTGACTGTTTGAGGTTGTGGACAGGTGTCTTTTATACTGATAACAAGTTCAAACAGGTGCCATTAATACAGGTAACGAGTGGAGGACAGAGGAGCCTCTTAAAGAAGAAGTTACAGGTCTGTGAGAGCCATAAATCTTGCTTGTTTGTAGGTGACCAAATACTTATTTTCCACCATAATTTGCAAATAAATTCATTACAAATCCTACAATGTGATTTTATGGATTTTTTTTCTTATTTTGTCTGTCATTGTAACGATTCTCTTCTTGTGAAGTAGAGGCGGACCAAAGCGCAGCGTGGTGGTTGTTCATTGTATTTATTGACGACACTATACATGAACAAACTAACGGAAAAAAACAAACGTGAGAACTCAAAACAGCCCTGTCTGGTGCAAACACAAAAACAGGAACAATCACCCACAAACACACAGTGAAACCCAGGCTACCTAAATATGGTTCCCAATCAGAGACAATGACGAACACCTGCCTCTGATTGAGAACCATATCAGGCCGAACATAGAACTAGACCAAAACATAGAAAAACAAACATAGACTGCCCACCCAACTCACGCCCTGACCATACTAAATAAATACAAAAACAAAGGAAATAGAGGTCAGAACGTGACAGTACCCCCCCCCAAAGGTGCGGACTCCGGCCGCAAAACCTTGACCTATAGGGGAGGGTCTGGGTGGGCGTCTGTCCGCGGTGGCGGCTCTGGCGCGGGACGCGGACCCCACTTCGCCATTGTCTCAGTCCGCCTTATTGTCCGCCTCCGTGGCTTACTCACCATGCCCACCCCTCTCAATGACCCCACTGGACAGAGGGGCTGCTTGGGACAGAGGGGCAGCTTCTCGGGACAGAGGGACAGCTGCTCGGGACAGAGGGACAGCTGCTCGGGACAGAGGGACAGCTGCTCGGGACAGAGGGACAGCTGCTCGGGACAGAGGGACAGCTGCTCGGGACAGAGGGACAGCTGCTCGGGACAGAGGGACAGCTGCTCCGGGCGGAGGGGCTCTAGCGGCCCCTGGCTGACCGGCGGCACTGGCGGCCCCTGGCTGACTGGCGGCACTGGCGGCCCCTGGTTGACTGGCGGCGCTGGCGCTGGGCTGACTGGCGGCACTGGTGGCCCCTGGTTGACTGGCGGCACTGGCGGCCCCTGGCTGACTGGCGGCACTGGCGGCCCCTGGCTGACGGGCGGCACTGGCGGCCCCTGGCTGACGGGCGGCATTGGCGGCTCCTGGCAGACGGGCGGCGCTGGCGGCGCTGGGCAGACGGGCGGCGCTGGCGGCGCTGGGCAGACGGGCGGCGCTGGCGGCGCTGGGCAGACGGGCGGCGCTGGCGGCGCTGGGCAGACGGGCGGCGCTGGCGGCGCTGGGCAGACGGGCGGCGCTGGCGGCGCTGGGCAGACGGGCGGCGCTGGCGGCGCTGGGCAGACGGGAAGCTCCGATGGCGCCGGGCAGACGCGAAGCTCTGGCAGAGGCGCCGGGCAGACGGGAAGCTCCGGCAGAGGCGCCGGACAGGCGGGAGGCTCCGGCAGAGGCGCCGGACAGGCGGGAGGCTCCGGCAGAGGCGCCGGACAGGCGGGAGGCTCCGGCAGAGGCGCCGGACAGGCGGGAGGCTCCGGCAGAGGCGCCGGACAGGCGGGAGGCTCCGGCAGAGGCGCCGGACAGGCGGGAGGCTCCGGCAGAGGCGCCGGACAGGCGGGAGGCTCCGGCAGAGGCGCCGGACAGGCGGGAGGCTCCGGCAGAGGCGCCGGACAGGCGGGAGGCTCCGGCAGCGGCGCCGGACAGGCGGGAGGCTCCGGCAGCGGCGCCGGACAGGCGGGAGGCTCCGGCAGAGGCGCCGGACAGGCGGGAGGCTCCGGCAGAGGCGCCGGACAGGCGGGAGGCTCCGGCAGAGGCGCCGGACAGGCGGGAGGCTCCGGCAGAGGCGCCGGACAGGCGGGAGGCTCCGGCAGAGGCGCCGGACAGGCGGGAGGCTCCGGCAGCGCTGGAGAGGAGGAAGGCTCTGGACGGATGGGCCGGAGAGACAGCCTGGTACGGGGAGCTGCCACCGGAGGGCTGGGGTGTGGAGGTGGTGACGGATAGACCGGGCCGTGCAGGCGCACTGGAGCTCTTGAGCACCGAGCCTGCCCAACCTTACCCGGTTGAATGGTCCCGGTCGCCCTGCCAGTGCGGCGAGGTGGAATAGCCCGCACTGGGCTATGCAGGCGAACCGGGGACACCGTGCGCAAGGCTGGTGCCATGTAAGCCGGCCCAAGGAGACGCACTGGAGACCAGATGCGTAGAGCCGGCTTCATGGCACTTGGCTCGATGCCCACTCTAGCCCGGCCGATACGCGGAGCTGGAATGTACCGCACCGGGCTGTGCACCCGCACTGGGGACACCGTGCGCTCCACAGCATAACACGGTGCCTGCCCGGTCTCTCTAGCCCCCCGGTAACCACAGGAAGTTGGCTCAGGTCTCCTACCTGGCGTAGCCATACTCCCTGTTAGCCCCCCCCCAAGAAATTTTTGGGGCTGACTCCCGGGCTTCCATCCACGACGCCGCGCTGCCTCCTCGTACCAGCGCCTCTCCGCTTTCGCCGCCTCCCGTTCTTCCTTGGGGCGGCGATATTCTCCTGGCTGAGCCCAAGGTCCTTTACCGTCTAATTCGTCCTCCCATGTCCATACCTCCTCGCGCTGCTCCTGCTGCTGCTTTCTCCTTTGCCCATTACCACACCTCTTGGTCCTGTTGTGGTGGGTGATTCTGTAACGATTCTCTTCTTGTGAAGTAGAGGCGGACCAAAGCGCAGCGTGGTGGTTGTTCATTGTATTTATTGACGACACTATACATGAACAAACTAACGGAAAAAAACAAGAAACGTGAGAACTCAAAACAGCCCTGTCTGGTGCAAACACAAAAACAGGAACAATCACCCACAAACACACAGTGAAACCCAGGCTACCTAAATATGGTTCCCAATCAGAGACAATGACGAACACCTGCCTCTGATTGAGAACCATATCAGGCCGAACATAGAACTAGACCAAAACATAGAAAAACAAACATAGACTGCCCACCCAACTCACGCCCTGACCATACTAAATAAATACAAAAACAAAGGAAATAGAGGTCAGAACGTGACAGTACCCCCCCCCAAAGGTGCGGACTCCGGCCGCAAAACCTTGACCTATAGGGGAGGGTCTGGGTGGGCGTCTGTCCGCGGTGGCGGCTCTGGCGCGGGACGCGGACCCCACTTCGCCATTGTCTCAGTCCGCCTTATTGTCCGCCTCCGTGGCTTACTCACCATGCCCACCCCTCTCAATGACCCCACTGGACAGAGGGGCTGCTTGGGACAGAGGGGCAGCTTCTCGGGACAGAGGGACAGCTGCTCGGGACAGAGGGACAGCTGCTCGGGACAGAGGGACAGCTGCTCGGGACAGAGGGACAGCTGCTCGGGACAGAGGGACAGCTGCTCGGGACAGAGGGACAGCTGCTCGGGACAGAGGGACAGCTGCTCCGGGCGGAGGGGCTCTAGCGGCCCCTGGCTGACCGGCGGCACTGGCGGCCCCTGGCTGACTGGCGGCACTGGCGGCCCCTGGTTGACTGGCGGCGCTGGCGCTGGGCTGACTGGCGGCACTGGTGGCCCCTGGTTGACTGGCGGCACTGGCGGCCCCTGGCTGACTGGCGGCACTGGCGGCCCCTGGCTGACGGGCGGCACTGGCGGCCCCTGGCTGACGGGCGGCATTGGCGGCTCCTGGCAGACGGGCGGCGCTGGCGGCGCTGGGCAGACGGGCGGCGCTGGCGGCGCTGGGCAGACGGGCGGCGCTGGCGGCGCTGGGCAGACGGGCGGCGCTGGCGGCGCTGGGCAGACGGGCGGCGCTGGCGGCGCTGGGCAGACGGGCGGCGCTGGCGGCGCTGGGCAGACGGGCGGCGCTGGCGGCGCTGGGCAGACGGGCGGCGCTGGCGGCGCTGGGCAGACGGGAAGCTCCGATGGCGCCGGGCAGACGCGAAGCTCTGGCAGAGGCGCCGGGCAGACGGGAAGCTCCGGCAGAGGCGCCGGACAGGCGGGAGGCTCCGGCAGAGGCGCCGGACAGGCGGGAGGCTCCGGCAGAGGCGCCGGACAGGCGGGAGGCTCCGGCAGAGGCGCCGGACAGGCGGGAGGCTCCGGCAGAGGCGCCGGACAGGCGGGAGGCTCCGGCAGAGGCGCCGGACAGGCGGGAGGCTCCGGCAGAGGCGCCGGACAGGCGGGAGGCTCCGGCAGAGGCGCCGGACAGGCGGGAGGCTCCGGCAGAGGCGCCGGACAGGCGGGAGGCTCCGGCAGCGGCGCCGGACAGGCGGGAGGCTCCGGCAGCGGCGCCGGACAGGCGGGAGGCTCCGGCAGAGGCGCCGGACAGGCGGGAGGCTCCGGCAGAGGCGCCGGACAGGCGGGAGGCTCCGGCAGAGGCGCCGGACAGGCGGGAGGCTCCGGCAGAGGCGCCGGACAGGCGGGAGGCTCCGGCAGAGGCGCCGGACAGGCGGGAGGCTCCGGCAGCGCTGGAGAGGAGGAAGGCTCTGGACGGATGGGCCGGAGAGACAGCCTGGTACGGGGAGCTGCCACCGGAGGGCTGGGGTGTGGAGGTGGTGACGGATAGACCGGGCCGTGCAGGCGCACTGGAGCTCTTGAGCACCGAGCCTGCCCAACCTTACCCGGTTGAATGGTCCCGGTCGCCCTGCCAGTGCGGCGAGGTGGAATAGCCCGCACTGGGCTATGCAGGCGAACCGGGGACACCGTGCGCAAGGCTGGTGCCATGTAAGCCGGCCCAAGGAGACGCACTGGAGACCAGATGCGTAGAGCCGGCTTCATGGCACTTGGCTCGATGCCCACTCTAGCCCGGCCGATACGCGGAGCTGGAATGTACCGCACCGGGCTGTGCACCCGCACTGGGGACACCGTGCGCTCCACAGCATAACACGGTGCCTGCCCGGTCTCTCTAGCCCCCCGGTAACCACAGGAAGTTGGCTCAGGTCTCCTACCTGGCGTAGCCATACTCCCTGTTAGCCCCCCCCCAAGAAATTTTTGGGGCTGACTCCCGGGCTTCCATCCACGACGCCGCGCTGCCTCCTCGTACCAGCGCCTCTCCGCTTTCGCCGCCTCCCGTTCTTCCTTGGGGCGGCGATATTCTCCTGGCTGAGCCCAAGGTCCTTTACCGTCTAATTCGTCCTCCCATGTCCATACCTCCTCGCGCTGCTCCTGCTGCTGCTTTCTCCTTTGCCCATTACCACACCTCTTGGTCCTGTTGTGGTGGGTGATTCTGTAACGATTCTCTTCTTGTGAAGTAGAGGCGGACCAAAGCGCAGCGTGGTGGTTGTTCATTGTATTTATTGACGACACTATACATGAACAAACTAACGGAAAAAAACAAGAAACGTGAGAACTCAAAACAGCCCTGTCTGGTGCAAACACAAAAACAGGAACAATCACCCACAAACACACAGTGAAACCCAGGCTACCTAAATATGGTTCCCAATCAGAGACAATGACGAACACCTGCCTCTGATTGAGAACCATATCAGGCCGAACATAGAACTAGACCAAAACATAGAAAAACAAACATAGACTGCCCACCCAACTCACGCCCTGACCATACTAAATAAATACAAAAACAAAGGAAATAGAGGTCAGAACGTGACAGTCATAGTTGAAGTGTACCTATGATGAAAATTACAGGCCTCTCTCATCTTTTTAAGTGGGAGAACTTGCACAATTGGTGGCTGACTAAATACTTTTTTGCCCCACTGTATGAGGTTATTTTCTGCTCATGCATTCTCATTTCAACACCAAACCCACCACTGGTTGGCATGGTCAAAGAGCACTACTTTCATGTCATCTTACCAAAGAACCGGTTACAATACAAGTGGCAATTCTATTTAGCAAACTCCAGACATTTACATTTGTAAATAGAGCCCGTGGTCACGCACACCAGTCATGGGTTTCGCATTGAAATTATAATATTTTGGTTTCCTGCCCACTGGTCTGATACTTAAAGGTGCAATATGTAGAAATCACTCCGCCATTTCCTAGTTGCTAAAATTAGTTTGCCTAGTTTTAGTTTGTGACAAAGCAAGTAGATGTTCTCTAAAGAATCATTGTACCAACTAACCCACTCTCTTTTCCATAACCATTTTCAGCTGTTTGAAGCTGGTGTACAAAACTGAAAGTAAAAGATGCAAAATAAAACTTCTATGTGAATTTGGTTAGGTCGCCCAAAAAGTTACATATTGCAGTTTTAATAACAAGTATTTAACAAGTTTACCAACTTCGTAGTTTTGTCCTCAATCTACTTTTTTCATTCAACTTTTTCACCCCAGATGTTTTATCTGAACATGGATCTGCAGGACCTCCTGCGACCCGAAAAAGCTAAGTAACATTATGCCTTCTCCTTGTAGTTGCTGTACTCATAATATACAGGAGAGCTATCGCCTTATGGTAAGGATAGCCGAGTTGCAAGCCCGCCTTCAGACGCAATCATTAGGCAAGGGCAATTTAAGTGCCACCAGTAAATACAGGTAGTAGTGTTAATAGTGTTAATCCCCCTGCATAGTTGCCATAGCCTGTCACGTTCTGACCTTTAATTCCTTTGTTTTGTCTTTATTTAGTATGGTCAGGGCGTGAGTTGTGGTGGGCAGTCTGTGTGTTTTTCTATGTTGAGGTTTTGAGTTCAGCCTAGTATGGTTCTCAATCAGAGGCAGGTGTCGTTAGTTGTCTCTGATTGAGAATCATACTTAGGTAGCCTGGGTTTCACTTTTGGTATGTGGGTGTTTGTTTCCATGTGAGTGTTTGGGACACATGGTACTGTTTTGGTTTTGTTCACATCGTTTATTGTTTTGTATTTCAGTGTTCAGGTCGTTTTGAATAAATCATCATGAACACTTACCACGCTGCGCTTTGGTCCGATCCTTCTTCCACCTCTGAATGCCGTTACAGGAAGACCCACCAACCAAGGACCAAGCAGCGTGGTAACAGGCAGCAGCAGAGGCAGCGATAACTGGAGAGATGGACTTGGGAGAAGATTCTGGACGGCAAAGGACCCTGGACTCAGCCACTGGCCTGGCTACGGGGAGCATTCAACCAGGTAAGGTTGGGCAGGCTCGGTGCTCAAGCGCTCCAGTGCGCCTGCACGGTCCGGTCTACCTTGTGCCACCTCCACGCACCAGCCCTCCGGTGGCATCCCCCCGCACCAGGCTGTCTCTCCGTCTTCTGCCTACAGGTGTTCCCGCCTGTCCAGCGCTGCTAGAGCCTTTCTCCTCTCCAGCGATGCAAGAGTCTCCCGTCTGTCCTGAGCCGCCAGAGTCTCCCGTCTGTCCTGAGCCGCCAGAGTCGGGTGAATGAAAGGACTAGAGTTCCTGTGCGTTATCACAATCACACCATGAGTAGTTAATCATGAAACATACACCTCCGGAACCCTAGGTAGGGAGCACCCCCCACCCATACCCATTCAATGTCCCTGGTCATTTTGGACGTTTCAATTTTTTGTTTGGTTAAATACGAGTCCCACTTCTCTCTCATCATACATGACAAATAAGCCCTGTATCAACCTAGAAGGTCTAACATAGTGATATATATAATTTGGGCAGTATAAATGCCATTCGGACAAGGTTCACATATGGCAAAAGGACATAACATCCTGATTTGGTACTTTCAATACTTATATAAGGCATTTAGACATTTCTAATGCTATTTGGACATGGTTCACTGACTTTGACTTCCTGTGATAGTATATTGCAAATGGACAAAACATATGCCTTATGGACAACTCTATAAAATATGACAAAGGTATGTTCATACAGTTCTTATATATGTATAATTGACAAAAAAAAATCGGTCCAGAAAGCACTTTTTTAGAAGGTGTTACATTTTCACATTTTCAAAATTTGACCGATGGGTCTTGATCTGGTGACCATTTGCCATATGAATTTACGGTAGAACGTGCTCGCCATCTATGGGATTCTTGCTGTGTGACACTTCGCATTTGCTATAAGACACTTGCCATAAGCTTTGAATGATCTGCCGTCCATTTAACCTCTGCGCACGGAATCCGCTAGCGGGCTGAAATTCCACAACATACGGTGATCGCTACATAAATAGTCATATTAAACATTCATGAAAATACAAGTGTCTCACATGTATCGAAAGCCTAGAATCTTGCTAATCCAACTCCGTTGTCAGATTTAAAAAAGGATTTACTGCGAAAGAATACGATGTGATTATCTGAGCATAGAGCCCCATAAAAAAAAATATATTTTAACCAGCAAAGGCGTAACATAATCACAAACTGCATTAAATAAATTGTTTACCTTTGACGATCTTCGTCTGTTTGCAATTCCAATGCTAATTGTTGCACAATGAATGATCTTTTGTTTGATAAAATCCGTTTTTCTAGCCTAACACAAAACATTTTGTGAACCGCTTGTGTCGTGAATTCTGTCTCATTCCATTTTCGACGACACATTCCAGGTAAATAACCCACACAGAACATAATAATTATAATAATTTTGGATTGGTAAGTTCTTATCATGCTAATGCCCTTGTTTGAAATTAATAATACTCTTCCACCAAGGCACATGCAAGTTCCCGGACAATGGCCCTAGCCCTCACCCTCCGATTCAACAGGTCCCAGACGTACTCAATGGGATTGAGATCCGGGCTCTTCACTGGCCATGGCAGAACACTGACATTCCTGTCTTGCAGGAAATCACGCACAGAACGAGCAGTATGTCTGGTGGTATTGTCATGCTGGATGGTCATGTCAGGATGAGCCTACAGGAAGGGTACCGCGAGGGAGAAAGAAGTCTTCCCTGTACAGCACAGCGTTGAGATTGCCTGCATTGACAACAAGCTCAGTCCGATGATGCTGTGACACACCGCCCCAGACCTGACGGACCCTCCACCTCCAAATCGATCCCGCTCCAGAGTACAGGCCTCGGTGTAAAGCTCTTTTCTTCAACAATAAACGCAAATCCGACCATCACCCCTGGTGAGACAAAACCAAAAGCCAGTCCTGTCTGTTCCAGCGACGGTGGGTTTGTGCCCATAGGCAACGTTGCCAGTGATGTCTGGTGAGGACCTGCCTGGAACAGGCCTACAAGCCCTCAGTCCAGCCTCTCTCAGCCTATTGCGGACAGTCTGAGCTCTGATGGAGGGATTGTGCGTTCCTGGTGTAACTCGGGCAGTTGTTGTTGCCATCCTGTACCTGTCCCGCTGATGTGATGTTTGGATGTACCGATCCTGTGCAGGTGTTGTTACACGTGGTCTGCCACTGCGAGGACGATCAGCTGTCCTATCCTATCCTGTCTCCCTGTAGTGCTGTTTTAGGCGTCTCACAATACGGACAGGTGCATGTTCATTGATTGTTTATGGTTCATTGAACAATCATGAGAAACAGTGTTTAAACCCTTTACAATAAAGATCGGTGAAGTTATTTGGATCCTTACAAATTATCTTTGAAAGACAGGGTCCTGAAAAAGGGACGTTTCATTTTTTTGTTGAGTCTATTCAAATACATGCCTTTTAAGTTTCTGAATGTTCTGGTTTATCAAGAGCATTTTATACATACAAATGTTTACATTTTGATCATTAATAAACTTAGAACCTACAGTAAACCTGCACCGCTCTGATTCAGAGGGATTGGGTTAAATGTGGAAGGAACATTTCAGTTGAATGCATTCAAATGTACAACTGACTAACCAAAGAAGTCATAATATTTGTATTCATAGTTGCAGTTTCCTAGTATAGCCACAAGAGGCCATCCCAACCCCACTTATCATGCAAAAAAGAACTATGATAAGAAGTAGCACTTCTTGAATCAACCAAAAAGTCAACCCGCTTTGGCTAATAATATTCTGGCGTCAATGGACTGCCATCCCTAATTAATTTTACACATTGTATTTGATTAAACACTTTTGTGATTAGGTGTAAATTCGGTCCAAATGAGCATTCAGAAACATTCTGTGTTAAAATGTAGTTACCGTTTTAAGAAATTCCTCTCTGAATACAATCTTTGAAGGCACATACAACCACATACATAAAAGTCACTGATGCACAACATTAAGGTTAACAATATTCTAAAATGCCCTGCATTAAATGAATGTCACCATAATGCAAGGGTTAGAGCTATGCGGGATCCTACCCTAAACCCTAAACTAGGGGCATCAAACTCATTCCATGGAGAGGCCAAGTGTCTGCTTGTTTTTGTTTTTTCCTTTCAATTAAGCTGTAGACATCCAGGTGAGGGGAGTTCCTTACTAATTAGTTACCATAATTAATCAATAAAGTACAATGGAGGAAAGAAGACCCTCAGACACTCGGCCCTTGTGGAATGAATTTGACACGTGCCCTAAACCTAAATCACTACCCTTATCCTAACCTTAACCTTAACCTTAACCATGAACAGAAACATTACATAACCCTAACCTTTTGAAATGTCCACTTCAATGGGTTAGGGACGTCCCAAGTACCCCTGTTTGCATTGACCACAATGCAAGCGACACTCGGATGAATTTAGTAAATCGGTTGCCGGTAGTGACGTTGTTCCACTTCCAGAGAGGACTTCTGCATTGTTTTGATTCTGAGATCCCCATCGCCAGCTAATTTCTGGATTTTTAACCAAAAAGAATAAGTTACAGGTTAGTGTACTCCATTGTGAATAAATTATTAAATAAAGTGAAAAACACAGACCTGTTTCGGGAAAAACCAAAACCCTTTTAGCCAGCTAAGTAGCGAACTAGCTAATATGCATGCTAGCTAACGTTAAAATAGAATTAGGACATGTAACGTTATATCTTCTCAGAAGGAACTTCAGCTGTGGTAAGTCAGATAAGATAAAGATATATAACTAGTAAAGTATAGTTACCTAGCTACCTGCCTTGCAGACCAGAGACTAGTCAGCTAGCTAGTGCTTGGCAAGCTATTAAACATATTGTCTAGTCAGACCATTACCAGGGACCTCAAACGTTCAGCCTGCTGCACAGACCCTATGGACGATCTAGTCTAGACCAGTGGTTACACCAAAAAACTATTTGATAACTTGTCAGAAATGTCCAGATCAACTAGCCCATGTCAGCCAATAGATATTATTGTACATTTTGTCACTCAAATATCACATGAATGCACATTAGACTTTGCAAAATGTATAGAATTGCATGAAAAGTTGCTTTAATGGTGAAAACAATGTTGCACCCCATGGCAAAAGGTGTGGAATTGCAGGAAATAAGCTTTAAACCTGCAAACAGTTTGGGAACTGCCTGGTTAAATTGTGCTTAGGAGCATTTTTTAAAATCTCTAAATGGTTCAACTAGTGAGAAAAATGTGATTATTTACAATATCTGTGGTTTTTCTTCATTTACTGTCGTCCTAAATGAAGATATGGAAATGTATATTATTCTACTTACCATGATGTGGACGGTATGTTACTATAACACAAGCTGATGCTTGAACATATCAAATTGGGAGGAATTACACATCCTTTTTACCTCAGATTGGTGATGTTAGTAAACAAGTTTATAGTCAACATGATGACAAGAGCAATTGCTTAAAGGGACATTTCAATTTTTTGTAATTTAAACCTAATTTTCCACTTACTTTCAGTGTTGAAGCAGCATCCAGACAGTTGATTTGGTCAGACTTCCATTCCTGAGATTTCTTTGGCTGGCTTAGTTGCTTGCATATGGTGGTAGTGGCCAGACTCACCCAAAAAATGTGCTTCAAAACGTCCCACAAGAAACTCTACAGCCAACTCATGTCTTTGTGGGCTATACCCACATCAATATCAAAATACTTGATTGTTTCCACTATTACGAGCATAAATGTGTATAACTCCCGACTTTTTAGTTCCTGTTTTGCACTTGTCTTACAACTCATTTCTACGTCACTACTACATCCGCGCACTGTTAGTCTCGCTTAGCCACAGCTCCAAATTCCACGAGCCTGGTTTTGAGGTTGGCGCAGGGCAGACACGGCTTTCAAGTGCTACATCACCCAAAATGATTAAATCAAAGCATGTCTAAGTCAGACAGCGGCGAGCCTGAAGAGGATGCATACTTTGCAGAACCATAATTTATATGTGCCAGAATATGCTGACGAAGAGCATTGACAAATAGAAGCCGAGACAGCACTGGGGGAAATGGCAACAAGTGATCTGGCAGACCAGCAACAGCACCCAGAAAGAGAGTCACGTTGACACAAAGACACTTATGGTGTCGGGAACAGCACAAGACTGTGTGACAGATCATACAGATTTCCCAGCCCGTATCAACCCAGGAGTCATTGAAAGGTTGTTCCTAAGATCAACTGGGGAAACAGGGACCACATCCAGCAGGACCAAAGAGGCAGCTGTCCATATAGTAAGTTAACATTTTAAATTGAAGTTATCAATAATGTACAGTATAGAGATACATTTCAATATATTATGTGTCCTATAATGATCCCATATTGATCTTTTCCCATTCCATAGTCAATATTGTGATGGAATGGGCACTCAAGGGAGAAGCCTGGAAAAGGTAACGGACGAGTAAAGCTGTCCTGCGTCGCTGAGGCAATCTGTGGAAAGTATCCTTCACCTTCAGGAGTTGGATTTAAGCAGTCTGAGGGCACACATCTGGTTCTCTGAACCACTTGATTCTCAAGAATGTATAAAGACTGAACACGTAATGATACCAAGTTTTATTACACATCTATGGCTATAACCATGTGAGTATAAGGTGTATAACTGCCTATGAGTATGTGAACAACAGTTACTTGTTCTTCAACATGTTCCCAAATAAAGCTTGTTTTTATGACACACAAACATGTTCCCAAATAAAGACAACACTGCAAGTATGTGTTGTAGACAATCAATTTGTAATGAAGGTAATAAAAGTAAACACTCATACATACAACTAATATAAAAAATACACTTTTGAATAAGTAAATTAACATGTAAACATGTTATACACTACTACTTTAGCAATCCATCTACCTATGTACTTTATTCGACATCTAGGCTATCCGTATCCTTATCCCTATTATAGCTAGTGAAATGCAGCTAGTTTGCCTTATTCATATTTCTGTATGTATAGCCACGCGCTCCGTTGACAAGCGAGAGATGACACCTACTCCGGAGTGTCAGACTTGTTGCTCACATGAGCGGGACAACATACTTCAGCTGAAGTAGCTAGTCCGTTTTCTTCAAAATCATAATTGCGAATGTTTGCAGAAAGAAACAAATACAATTTTTCGACAGCCCCCCCCCAAAACATAAAAGACAATAGAATTTTATGTGGAGACGTTTTGAAGCGTGTATTTGGGTGAGTCTGGACACTACCACTATACGGCTCGTGCAAGCAACTAAGCCAGCCAAAGAAATCTCAGGAATGGATCTTTCCAAAACAACTTTCTTGAGGATGCTTTAACACTAAAAGTAAGTGGGAAATTAGGTCTAAAATGCTAAAAACATAAATATCCCTTTTAAAACCGATCAATTTGGTTTTGTACTGTTGATTTTGTCATTAGCGCAGGACTTAGAACGCAGGAATCAATTTCTTTCTCAAATGGAACAGATAATTCGGGGCGGTTTCTCTATGAAGGTCGCTGGCCACACACCAATACATGGATTTGAAAGTCAAACTATCACAAACAGTGGCTTCAGAAAGTATTCACACCCCTTGACATTTTCCACATTTTGTTGTTACAGCCAGAATTAAAAATTTAAAAAGTTAAAGTGGAATTGTTTTAGACATTTTTACAAATTAATAAAAAATGTAATGCTGAAATGTCTTGAGTCCATAAGTATTCAACCCCTTTGTTATAGCAAGCCTAAATAAGTTCAGGAGTCAAAATGTGCTTAACTCCTCTCTGTACCCTACAAAGAAAATTCTGTAAGGTCCCTCAGTCGAGCAGTGAATTTCAACCACAAAGACGAGGGAGGTTTTCCAATGACTCGCAAAGAAGGACACCTATCGGTAGATGGGAAATAAATATACAGTGCCTTGCGAAAGTATTCGGCCCCCTTGAACTTTGCGACCTTTTGCCACATTTCAGGCTTCAAACATAAAGATATAAAACTGTATTTTTTTGTGAAGAATCAACAAGTGGGACACAATCATGAAGTGGAACGACATTTATTGGATATTTCAAACTTTTTTAACAAATCAAAAACTGAAAAATTTGGCGTGCAAAATTATTCAGCCCCTTTACTTTCAGTGCAGCAAACTCTCTCCAGAAGTTCAGTGAGGATCTCTGAATGATCCAATGTTGACCTAAATTACTAATGATGATAAATACAATCCGAGGGCACCAAGACCTAGAAGCACAACAGAGGTATACGGACAGGTATGGTAACAGGTTTTATTAGCAGGATCAAGCCATCCACACACAATGGATGCATATCAAATAAAGAACAGAAGGTCTGGCCCTTCTAGAAGGTCTAGGTTCCCCAGGTGGAATGAAATGCATCATTTTTAAAGTACAACATATTTTCTTCAAGTTTTAATAAAGTGAATCAAATTGTGCAGTCATTGACCGTGCAATGGAGGGTGGACGTTTTACTACTCAAGAACTATACATCTCTTGGCGAGGATAGTAGATAAAGCAAGTGCATCTTAAACTAGTTTGCCCACCATTAAGTCAGTAGGTTGT
This sequence comes from Oncorhynchus mykiss, assembly GCF_057628025.1. Taxonomy (NCBI): domain Eukaryota; kingdom Metazoa; phylum Chordata; class Actinopteri; order Salmoniformes; family Salmonidae; genus Oncorhynchus; species Oncorhynchus mykiss. The sequence goes on along the minus strand of NC_143023.1, from coordinate 49,571,129 downwards.
AGACCAAAAAGAGCAACCAGAGGGCACAATTCTACATTGACCCCAAAAATTACAGACATCAAAACACTTGACCAAAACATAACGATCTTGGGAGCAAAACACATGACAGGGATGCCAACTAGTCACCTTTTGGCGAAATTGGCCGTTTTTAAATCCAAAATAGGTGACCGTGATTAATGTAGATCCGATGAGAAAGGTTTTTTGAAGGGGGGGTGGAGGATCCACTACTGGCTGTAAGCGAACGAGTGATGCGCGTTTGGAGCAATTACTATCCAATGCTTAGCCAATCAACCACATAACAACAGAATGCAGCACAGTAGAGAGAAGAGACAACCAATTTACTAGTTACAGCATCAGCGAACGCTCTGGAAATGAAGCTTGCCATTTACAGCAGACCGTCCCCTGAACGATAACGAAGAGGTAACATTACATGCTGACCAGACCGGACACGTAGCAAAATAAATTTAGAAATCCATGTTATTCAATTATTGCGCATCAACGTGCGTCTGCGTTGCCAAGGGCTAAAATAGAAGTAATTCCTATTTCTGATGCAGATCGAGCTGAAAGTCCTGCCTCTCCCATCTTCTCATTGGTTTATAGAAGCAGGTACCCACGTACCATCTCCTCATTGGTTATACCCACGTGGGTGATTGAAAGACTAACTGTTTTGCCAGTAGTCGTGGTAATACTATGAAAGTTTAGATGCCAATCACCATATAAGTTCAAAGATAAAAAAGCCTGGAAGGAGGAGAGATATTTAGAAACGATTTGGTTGGCCGTTTTGTGTGTGGATTAATTGTCGGAGTAGAGGACCTAGTGCATTTCGGTTAAACTCTGTTTATATCCCAGGACAAATTAGCTAGCAAGTGCAAGCTAACTAGCTAAATTGCCATACATGTTTAATGCTTTTCGACCTGTCCCCAAATTATATAATTGGTTCAGAGTTTTTTATATTTTAACCTGCGTGTCGTGATCACGTTTGGTGTGGGGGGACAAAATACATTTATGCACGATGGTGCACGCGCGCAGCCGGTTTGGGTTCCGTAGGTGAGAAGCCTGACGACGGGGGTGAGAAGGTTATGAAGCCTACTTCATGAGCTGTAACCGAAAAACAACTGGCATTTGTATTATTAGCATTGTTAAGGATCTTGCTAGCTGGATCGAATTCTCCTTTACCTAGCCAGATAAATGTTGAGCAACATTAGCCAACATATCTGATCAAATAATTGAGTTTATGGCGTGGAAATTAGCTTGCTAATAAAGTCAGACAGCTAACATTAGCTAGCTAACGTTACACCAGATGAGCTAACTTTGAAAACATAACCAAAATCGCTATAGTATTAACTGGTATACGACTCCTTGTCGTTCCTCAAGTTATGACGCATTAGTTGCTTACTGGACCCTGGCAATATGTGTGAAATGTTAACTAGCTAACAAACTAACCACTATCTGTTAACTAATGTTTTCCCTCTACAGTATGTGGTTAATTTTCAGAATTAGGTGAAAAATGAGGCGTTGCTTGTTAACAAATGGATTCAGGGATCAAGTGTAGCTGGAGCTGGGCCTGGTTATAGAGGTGAAAGGAACACCACACACTTTCCCTCTTTCTCACTGCTGCTGGCACATTGTAGAACAGATGTCCACAGGCAGAAAGTGTACAATGTAATAATGTGCAGTGTAGGCCAAATATATTGTTTTTGTTGTGTTGAACTTGACAGTAACACGTGTGAGTGGGTGGGATGATACTTTCTTTTTTTTACTCAATGAATGTTATTTTTGCACACATGTAGCCATTGGGAACTTAATCAATGTCTATACTGGCCACTATAATAGAGCAAAAATAGAATGCATGTTTGTTTCATTCTGTTTCTCCTTTAAGAGTATTTTTTCCCAAGTGCAATAGATGTGTGTGTGTTCAGAAGTGTTCTATTATAAAGGCTGTCATGGTAACTGTAATATTAGTGTCATTTTTTTCTCAAGACTTGAGTGTCATTTGCAGTAAAAATCTAGGCAACAAATAACATTGGATTGCTTTCTTTACATAATTTAGGTTCACATTAAGTATGTTGGACACTAGTATGGGTATTCGGACACAGCCAGTAACTTATAATGTAATGTATCTATCGTTTACAAATTAGCTATGACATAGCCAATGAATATATAGCACAACTTTAGATTTCACCCCCACCTCAAAATCAAATGGTTGGAAGTGAGCTTCGTTTCTGCTCCCGCTTCGTCCATGCAGTGCGCCTCGTAAGTGATTCCTCGTTATGAAATGATCAACTTTACCCTGTATATCTAAAAATGACCATGTACACTGAGTGTACAAAACATTAGGAACAGCATCCTAATATTTAATATTAGTTGCACCCCTTTGCAACATGCTGGCCCATGTTGACTCCAATGCTTCCCCCAGATGTGTCAAGTTGGCTTGCTGTCCTTTTTGGTGGTGGACCATTCTTGACACACACAGGAAACTGTTGAGTGTGAAAAACCCAGCAGCGTTGCAGTTCTTGACACACTCAAACCGGTGTGCCTGCACCTACTACCATACCCCTTTCAAAGGCACTTAAATCTTTTGTCTAGCCCATTCAAAAATCTCTCTTTAACATGTCTCCTCCCCATCATCTACACTGATTTGAACTGTTTTTAACAGGTTGCTACAGACTTATATCTATCATTAAGTCCATGTCATGGAAAGAGCAGGTGTGCCTAATGTTTTGTACAATCAGTGTATACTGATTGTTAAAGCAAAACTATTGCGGATGTCAAACCTGAACAATCTAAAATAAAATATATTGTAAGCCCCGTTCACCAGGAAGACTATAGCCAGATGAGTTGTCTCCGATTGCTTACTTTTATTCCGGTAAAACGTTTTCAACAGCGCATAGATAAAAAATAACCTAGCAAATTACATAGGTTGTCACTCAACTAAGAAAGCCTAATATCAATCAAGCCATTTTAGCATTTGACTGCTGAAGGTGCCACACAGATGTGCAAGATCAGGAACAGGCTGCCTACCTTGTGTTGGTCAGCATGTGAAGCTGGGCACAGTGCTCAGTTTGACCAGGCTACTGATATTGACTGGGGTTGTTCAGAATGCAAAATTACTTGTAGATCAATGACTGTCAACACAGTTAAAAAATTTTATTTTTTTATTTCACCTTTATTTAACCAGGTAGGCAAGTTGAGAACAAGTTCTCATTTACAATTGCGACCTGGACAAGATAAAGCAAAGCAGTTCGACACATACAACAACACAGAGTTACACATGGAGTAAAACAAACAGTCAATAATACAGTATAAACAAGTCTATATACGATGTGAGCAAATGAGGTGAGATAAGGGAGGTAAAGGCAAAAAAAAAGGCCATGGTGGCAAAGTAAATACAATATAGCAAGTAAAACACTGGAATGGTAGATTTGCAGTGGAAGAATGTGCAAAGTAGAAATAAAAATAATGGGGTGCAAAGGAGCAAAAATAAATACAGTAGGGAAAGAGGTAGTTGTTTGGGCTAAATTATAGGTGGGCTATGTACAGGTGCAGTAATCTGTGAGCTGCTCTGACAGTTGGTGCTTAAAGCTAGTGAGGGAGATAAGTGTTTCCAGTTTCAGAGATTTTTGTAGTTCGTTCCAGTCATTGGCAGCAGAGAACTGGAAGGAGAGACGGCCAAAGAAATAATTGGTTTTGGGGGTGACTAGAGAGATATACCTGCTGGAGCGCGTGCTACAGGTGGATGATGCTATGGTGACCAGCGAGCTGAGATAAGGGGGGACTTTACCTAGCAGGGTCTTGTAGATGACATGGAGCCAGTGGGTTTGGCGACGAGTATGAAGCGAGGGCCAGCCAACAAGAGCGTACAGGTCGCAATGGTGGGTAGTATATGGGGCTTTGGTGACAAAACGGATTACACTGTGATAGACTGCATCCAATTTGTTGAGTAGGGTATTGGAGGCTATTTTGTAAATGACATCGCCGAAGTCGAGGATTGGTAGGATGGTCAGTTTTACAAGGGTATGTTTGGCAGCATGAGTGAAGGATGCTTTGTTGCGAAATGGGAAGCCAATTCTAGATTTAACTTTGGGTTGGAGATGTTTAATGTGGGTCTGGAAGGAGAGTTTACAATCTAACCAGACACCTAGGTATTTGTAGTTGTCCACGTATTCCAAGTCAGAGCCGTCCAGAGTAGTGATGTTGGACAGGCGGGCAGGTGCATGCAGTGATCGGTTGAAGAGCATGCATTTAGTTTTACTTGTATTTAAGAGCAATTGGAGGCCACGGAAGGAGAGTTGTATGGCATTGAGGCTTGCATGGAGGGTTGTTAACACAGTGTCCAAAGAAGGGCCAGAAGTATACAGAATGGTGTCGTCTGCGTAGAGGTGTACCAGAGAATCACCAGCAGCAAGAGTGACATCATTGATGTATACAGAGAAGAGAGTCGGTCCAAGATTTGAACCCTGTGGCACCCCCATAGAGACTGCCAGAGTTCCGGACAGCAGACCCTCCGATTTGACACACTGAACTCTATCAGAGAAGTAGTTGGTGAACCAGGCGAGGCAATCATTTGAGAAACCAAGGCTGTCGAGTCTGCCGATGAGGATGTGGTGATTGACAGATTCGAAAGCCTTGGCCAGATCAATGAATACGGCTGCAGAGTAATGTTTCTTATTGATGGCGGTTAAGATATCATTTAGGACCTTGAGCGTGGCTGAGGTGCACCCATGACCAGCTCTGAAACCAGATTGCATAGCAGAGAAGGTATGGTGAGATTCGAAATGGTCGGTAATCTGTTTGTTGACTTGGCTTTCGAAGACCTTAGAAAGGCAGGGTAGGATAGATATAGGTCTAAGAGTGTCACCCCCTTTGAAGAGGGGGATGACCGCAGCTGCTTTCCAATCTTTAGGAATCTCAGACGACACGAAAGAGAGGTTGAACAGGCTAGTAATAGGGGTGGCAACAATTTCGGCAGATAATTTTAGAAAGAAAGGGTCCAGATTGTGCAGCTCTTTCAGAACATCAGCTGACTGGATTTAGGAGAAGGAGAAATGGGAAGGCTTGGGCGAGTTGCTGTGGGGGGTGCAGTGCTGTTGACCGGGGTAGGGGTAGCCAGGTTGAAAGCATGGCCAGCTGTAGAAAAATGCTTATTGAAATTCTCAATTATAGTGGATTTATCAGTGGTGACAGTGTTTCCTATCTTCAGTGCAGTGGGCAGCTGGGAGGAGGTGTTCTTGATTCTCCATGGACTTTACAGTGTCCCAGAACTTTTTTGAGTTAATGTTGTAGGAAGCAAATTTCTGCTTGAAAAAGCTAGCCTTGGCTTTTCTAACTGCCTGTGTATAATGGTTTCTAGCTTCCCTGAACAGCTGCATATCACGGGGGCTGTTCGATGCTAATGCAGAACGCCATAGGATGTTTTTGTGTTGGTTAAGGGCAGTCAGGTCTGGGGAGAACCAAGGGCTATATCTGTTCCTGGTTCTAAATTTCTTGAATGGGGCATGCTTATTTAAGATGGTTAGGAAGGCATTTAAAAAAAATAACCAGGCATCCTCTACTGACGGGATGAGATCAATATCCTTCCAGGATACCCCAGGCCAGGTCGATTAGAAAGGCGTTTGACAGTGATGAGTGGAGGTCATTTGACCGCTGACCCATTACGGATGCAGGCAGTGATCGCTGAGATCTTGGTTGAAGACAGCAGAGGTGTATTTAGAGGGCAAGTTGGTTAGGATGATATCTATGAGGGTGCCTGTGTTTAAGGCTTTGGGGAGGTACCTGGTCATTGATAATTTGTGTGAGATTCAGGGCATCAAGCTTAGATTGTAGGATGGCTGGGGTGTTAAGCATGTCCCAGTTTAGGTCATCTAGCAGCACAAGCTTTTAAGATAGATGGGGGGCAATCAGTTCACATATGGTGTCCAGAGCACAGCTGGGGTCTATAGCAGGCGGCAACGGTGAGAAACTTGTTTTTAGAGTGGATTTTTGAAAGTAGAAGTTCAAATTGTTTGGGTACAGACCTGGATAGTAGGACAGAACTCTGCAGGCTATCTTTGCAGTAGATTGCAACACCGCCCCCTTTGGCAGTTCTATCTTGTCTGAAAATATTGTAGTTTGGGATGAAAATTTCAGAATTTTTGGTGGTCTTCCTAGGCCAGGATTCAGACACAGCTAGAACATCCGGGTTGGCAGAGTGTGCTAAAGCAGTGAATAAAACAAACTTAGGGAGGAGGCTAATGTTAACATGCATGAAACCAAGGCTATTACGGTTACAGAAGTCATCAAAAGAGAGCGCCTGGGGAATAGGAGTGGAGCTAGGCACTGCAGGGCCTGGATTAACCTCTATATCGCCAGAGGAACAGAGGAGGACTAGGATAAGGGTACGGCTAAAAGCAATAAGAATTGGTCGTCTGGAACAGAGAGTAAAAGGGGGTTTCTGGGGGCGATAAAATAGCTTCAAGGTATAATGTACAGACAAAGGTATGGTAGGATGTGAATACAGTGGAGGTAAACCTAGGTATTGAGTGACGATGAGAGAGATATTGTCTCTAGAAACATTGAAACCAGGAGATGTCATTGCATGTGTGGGTGGTGGAACTAATAGGTTGGATAAGGTATAGTGAGCAGGACTAGAGACTCTACAGTGAAATAAGCCAATAAACACTAACCCGAACAGCAATGGACATGGCAGCAATGACATTAAAGAGAGGCATGCTTAGTCGAGTGATCAAAAGGGTCCAGTGAGTAGTGAGGTTGGTTGGGGTCACGGCGATTCAGACAGCTAGCCGGGCCATCGGTAGCAAGCTAGCATAGGATGGAGGTCTGTTTTAAGCCACCTCGTGCGTTTCCATCGGTAGGATTAGTGGGGTTCCGTGTGGTAGAGGGGATCAATCCAATTCGCAAAAAAAACAATAGATATAGTTAGAGGCCCAAGAAGAAAAAAAAATATATATATATATTTGTCCGATAGGTCTATTTAGATAGCAGCCGATAAGACAGCTAACGATTAGCAGACCGCAGATGGGCATTCAGGTAACGTTGCGACGGAGGCGCCAGCCGGATAACTCCCGCGGGCAGATAATGTCGGTAGTCCAGTTGTGAAGGCCCTGTGGTGCTCCGCGTTGGCAGTAAAACGGGTCCGGATAGGTGATTGTAGCCCAGGAGTGACTGATGGAACTCTTCAGCTGGCTAGCTCCGGAATAATTGATTTTTGCTCCGGAATCGACGTAAGCCGATAGTCATAACAGCTAGCTAGGATAACAGCTAGCTAGCTGCGAGATCCAGGTATAAATGTCCAGAGTTAGCGGTTGAAATCCGGGGCCATGGAGAGAAAAATAGGTCCGGTATGTTCCGAGCCGCGCCGTACAAAACTGGCGATAGATTTTTGAGCTAAAGGATAGCTGATGACCACAAACCGTGGTTAGCTGAATACTAACGATTAGCCATTAAAGAAGCTAACTAGCTTCTGGCTAGCTTCTGGATTAGCTTCTGGCTAGCTTCTGGTTAGCTTCTATGGAGGATTACAGATTTGAGGTAAATAATACTTTCTTTTTTTTAAATATAAATTGGTGAGGCGGGTTGCAGGAGAGTATTTTGAAGATGAGTTTATGGAAAATAAAAAAAAATATATAAAAAGGTGTGTGTGTGTATATATACAAGACGAGGACAAAAGACGTCAGACTGCTATGCCATCTTGGAGATGTGATGCTTAGTTCCACACTGAAGGAGAGAATGCATCAGTTATCACAAAATATTAGGTATTTCTGGAAGTTAGAAATAAAGTAATATGAGCAAATATAATTTTTGAATCGGCGATTCGTATTGTTTGAATTGATTTTCTGACCGACGCATGCTACATTTGGATCGGTTTGGAGTCTGCGGACCGATGCAGTCACATCTTAAACATTTGAATCGGGAACCGATCCCAATTTGTGTTTAATGGTCTAGGCTGAAGTGGTTATCTAATGCGCTCACTACAATGAACCTTGGCATAGATTCTACAAGTGTCTGGAGCTCTATTGGAGGGATGTGACACCAATATTCTAGAATAAATTCCATCATTTGGTGTTTTGTTGATGGAAATGGCTGTCACAGGCACTGTTCCAGAATTTCCCATGTGTTCAATTGGGTTGAGATCTGGTGACAGACACTCACACACCCTTTAAACCCCCTAGGCTCCTTTGAGACCCCTCTTTCATTGCGATGTGTAATGGAAACGGCACATACGTTTTCATCTGTTTGGTGGGTGGATTTTTCTTTTGTCAAACTTCCTTAAATGTGACAAATTATGATGGAAACTGTTTTTTGAATAAATTATGATTGCTTAATAATTTCAAGGTACGCGCAAAATCAATTTTTTCAACTATAAACATTTTCTTTGCAGGACAAGGATTGTCCTGACTTTCAAGAATGCCTGAATTGCTTCACTTTGCTTTTGTGGTTGGCAAGTTCCACCACAATTATTTCAGATCTACAGGAGTGTAAGTTTCACAAAGGCACAGACCGTGGCGATACGTTGGAACATGATAATTATTAGAATAGGGCAGATAATATAGTTAATTATTGCATTATATCCATACTGGCTACCTGAGACATGAGGGAACACAGGTTGTCGCCAACTGTACTCTATACCATCTACTGCATCTTGCCATCTTGATGTAATGTATCACTAGCCACTTTAAACAATGCCACTTCATATAATGTTTTCATACCCTACATTACTCATGTCATATGTATATACTGTACTCTATACCATCTACTGCATCTTGCCTATGCCGTTCGGGCATCACTCATTCATATATTTTTATGTATGTATTCATTCCTTTACACTTGTGTGTATAAGGTAGTTGTTGTGAAATTGTTAGATTACTCGTTGGTTATTACTGCATTGTCGGAACTAGAAGCACAAGCATTTCGCTACACCTTGCATTAACACCTGCTAACCATGTGTATGTGACAAATACATTTGATTTGGATTTTAATAATGTGCAATTTGTCTAAATGGGTATTCGAAAAACATTTCAACCACTACATTTTTATTCTACACTAGGTTTTAGAGACAAGTGTTTTTTTGTTAGGTCTGACGTCATTACGTCCAGCTGTTTTTATGGACACGATAGTTAAATCGAAACGCACTCTTGCAGGCAAATGCTGCATCTATTTTCTATGCAAACTTTTCTAAATGTCTACACAAAATGACTGGACAAGTTAATGTAAACAACTACAGTGATCTCTTCTAGCCACGGTAGCCAAAATAATGGGTAACTGGGCATTTTTATAGATGAGCATGGTGCTTAATTGCTTAATTAACTCAGAAACCACACCTGTGTGTAAGCACCTGCTTTCAATATACTTTGTATCCCTCATTTACTTAAGTTTTTCCTTTATATTGGCAGTTACCTGTATGTGTGTACTGTGATTTCCCCTGCAGTAGAGGGCACTAATGCTTCATTCCACTTTCCTCTGGGTAGAGTTTTCTTTCTTGACACACATTCTTGGTCTGTCTGGAGTTCCTTAGTAAACCAGACCAATAAGGGTAATTTAAACTACAGCAATCAAGTAATTGTTTCATGCTTTTGCTTTCACTGTATATCTCTTAGGATTGTGTTCAGTAGCAATGGCAACAGTTTGTTTGTAGATTTTTTTTTCTGTCTTTTTTTTTTAAAGGACATTCTACTCCAAAATAAATTCAATTATGCTGATATCACCTGAAATAACTGATGTGCACCACAGAGCAAGCGCAAGCGGTGGCTCTGCTCATGGCTCTCATTGCGCTTCTGCTAAACTTTTTGAAGGTAGTTTTGGGAGTCATTGATAGGATATTTGAATTACAGGAAAGTCTGCAAGATTATACTTTTTTTGTAGCAGAAATGTTTACACTGTTATAAGGTGCTGTATGCACAATAGGAACTAATGTTGTTTGTTTCCACTGTAGGCTCGTTTCCTGGAGGCAGAGGCGATGGAAGAGCAGACAGGCTCACCTGGTAACACAGACAACAGCAGCCAGAGAAATGAAGAGGAGGTGAGACCATGTCATTTAAATAACAATTACACACTCAGGGCTGGTTTCCCGGACCCAGATTCAAAGCCTGGACTGTAAAACGGTCAATGTGTGTTAGAGAAGGGCTGGAACAAAAGCCACCACCCCTTGCCTAGAGTTAGCTTGCCTGGAATCCAAACTGTTTCAACAGAGGATACACGTTTGGATTCCAGAGCAAGCACCATTTAGGAGAAGTGCTAACTTCAGCTGTGTTTGTTTTGCCACATCTCCCACCCCCTCTCCGCAGAAGCCCAGGCGCAGCAGCTGGACCAAGGGCCGTAAGAGGAAGAAGCCAGTGAAGGACAGCAACGCCCCCAAGGCACCGCTAACGGGCTATGTGCGCTTCATGAACGACCGGCGTGAGCAGCTGAGGGCCGAGCGGCCTGACGTGCCCTTCCCAGAGATCACCAGGATGCTGGGCAATGAGTGGAGCAAGCTGCCGCCGGAAGACAAGCAGGTTAGCCATGCAGCGGCACTGGCCTGAAAGTGTTAAACCCCTAAGGTCTATGTCCGTGCCCCCACTGAATTCTAATTAGCATAATCAAAAAATCCCGATTAAAATCTGTCGGTTTAAGCTAGAGATACTGTTTCAGTTTATTTGCACTGGATGCGTCTCAATCCACCACATCCGCCTATGTCGCACAAAGTGACTGAGCGAGAGCAGTGTTTGTCAGACCATGAGACATCCTGAAAATCGGGATTCTCACAAAATCGTCAGTAGTGTCCAAACGGTTTGGGCTACAATATGACCCATCTGTGGAAAGGTGAGTCTCTCACAAACACATAAATGTTGTTTTTCTCTCGGACCCCCACAGGCCTCACAAGACTCATCTGAAAGTCTCCCGGTACCAAAACAATGAATGGAAGTATATATGGAGACTGTTTAGTTCCAAAAATAAGGGGTTAAATACATGTATGAAAAAATATACATTTGGAGGGGGGTGGTGAAACTGTTGTTCCATGTAGTGAATCTGTTATTCAATGAGTTTGTATGGGCTAATAGTAGTAAGGCCAAATACACATTTATCAAAATATTTTTTATATAAACTCAGCAAAAAAAAGAAAGGTCCCTTTTTAAGGACCCTGTCTTTCAAAGATATTTTGTAAAAATCCAAATAACTTCACAGATCTTCATTGTAAAGGGTTTAAACACCGTTTCCCATGCTTGTTCAATGAACCATAAACAATTAATGAACATGCACCTGTGCAACGGTCATTAAGACAGTAACAGCTTACAGACGGTAGGCAATTAAGGTCACAGTTATGAAAAATTAGGACACTAAAGAGGCCCATCTACTGACTCTGAACAACACCAAAAGAAAGATGCCCAGGGTCCCTGCTCATCTGCGTGAACCAGCCTTACACGGAACCCAAACCGGCTGTGTGCGTGCGCCATCGTGCATAAATTTATTTTGTACCCCTACACAAACGCGATCACGACACGCAGGTTAAAATATCAAAACAAACTCTGAACCAATGACATTCATTTGGGGACAGGTCGAAAAGCATTAAACATGTATGGCAATTTAGCTAGTTAGCTTGCACTTGCTAGCTAATTTGTCTTATTTAGCTAGCTTGCTGTTGCCGGCTAATTTGTCCTGGGATATAAACATTGAGTTGTTATTTTACCTGAAATGCACTAGGTCCTCTACTCCGACAATTAATCCACACATAAAACGACCAACCGAATCATTTCTAGTCATCTCTCCTCCTTCCAGGCTTTTTCATCTTTGAACTTATATGGTGATCGGCATCTACACTTTCATAGTATTACCACCACGACCGGCAAAACATTTAGTCTTTCAAATCACCCACGTGATCACCCAAATTATCCTTGTATGACCTTAAGCAGCCTTAAATGAACCATTCAAGAGAATACTTTTTGCTCATTATTGTGGATTGTTACTCCAAATACATTCTGTTGGTTTTGATGGATGCCAGGAACATTGATCTATTGTAAGAAAATGTCCACCAGGACAGATTTTCCTCTACTACAACAATCCGGTCAGGTATATCCTGTTGATTGTATTTTTTGGATGACCGATATTTTTGTATTTTGAAGGGGGGTTGCTCATTTTAGTTTTTTGATTGATTTTGGGATTGGATTCTGGACTTCCATATTGACATTGAGAATTGTGTTGGGATTCTATTTGGGATTTGGACCTTTATTTTGTGCCTATTTGTAAGAAAGTTAATTGTTTATTTGGATAGAAACTCACTTGATGAGAATATATGCTTATTTTGCTCACTTGATATAATTTTGTCTGTCTTGCTTTGGTTGCTCTCATATGAACACATTATTTCTTTGAACTTTAATAATGTAGAATGGTTTTAGATCCAAGCCGATTGTTACACAGTTGATGGATAGTGTCACAATCGCTTTAACTGGAGGAAACTGGTATTCCTCTCATTGTGCCCACTCTATGGAGTCCAAGTCGCTCCAACATTTTACCACCCTCTGTCATCCCCCCCCCCATATGCTTATTTGCAGCACAGCAATTCGGCTACAGCTGTCAATATTAATTCAAATTTTGAATCAATCAAAAAGGTTTTAAGCGGCTATGATTGATATCCTGTTTCTCTCTCCCTCTTCTCTGTGTGCAGCGCTACCTGGACGAGGCGGAGAGGGACAAGGAGCGCTACATGCGTGACCTGGAGAAGTACCAGAAGACGGAGGCCTACAAGCACTTCACCCGGAAGGTGCAGGAGAAACAGAAGGTCAAGAGGCACCGGGGAGGTAAAACACCACCGAAAGAGTTGCGTCATGTTCATTAGGGCATGCAACGGTTGATCCTATAACGCTCCTCTCAAGGGCTGCATCCCAGTCTTCCTTTTCTTTATAACCACTGGTCAGAAAAAAGGCCTGTGCACCTTTGAAACTTGACAATGCTTGCCCCCACAGGCTCAGATGGGTTTGAAACCTATTTCTCCCTACAGATCAGCTGTGTTGAAGGAAAATAGTTAGGTTCAACAGCCCAGACAAGCCTTTCAGCCTTATACATGTGCTTTCTGTTCAATATGATACATTGGCAAGCTGCTCTTTTGTTATGCCTTCAAATAAGACAGATGAGGAAAAGCATCCCATTGGAAACACTGGAGGTGTACAATACAACCTCGTTATCAGATACATTTATTTGATGGGATGGCTCCCATTACTAGTTTAACACGGCTCTTTGACTCATCCTCAATTAGTTCAAGATGTAGCAAAGGCACGCTGCGCAGAGGAAGTATGAATCATCTCCTGTCCCTTTAAAAAATATATGTTTATTTCCTTTCTCACAGATGGCGGGCACCAGGTAGCCAACGAATCTCTTCACGAGGTGAGTTGACCCTACCACACCCAATCCCTCCTATACACTAAAGCAAACAAAGAGCTAGCTTGCAACGCCAGGGTTGTAGGTGTCTGCTAAATGACTAACATGGAAATGGTCCCGTGTGGCTCAGTTGGTAGAACGTGGAGCTTGCAACGCCAGGGTTGTGGGTGTCTGCTAAATGACTAACATGGAAATGCAGCTTGAAAAGGTCTGTTCTGTAGTAATCGCCCTATTAGCATAAATCATAATGCTGCGGTCACAATTGATCACACATGAACAACTTGATGATTTGCTGTATGTTGGGCATTCTTATAAGGGCCTTGGCACAATATCCTCACCTAAGTACCCCAACTTCTCAAGGGTCTGGCCCCCTCTCGCTTCACATTAAGCGCTTACTGGAGCGGCACTAAAGCTGGATTAAACCCGCTTTGACACTCAGTTATGTAGGGCTGCAAGCACATGGCTTCTGGTGAGTGTGTAATTCATTTTTATGGAGTTAAGCACTGTAATTGAAGGGTATGGCCTTTTCAAACACCAAGGTAACTTCTTAGCTGGAATTAGCCGTTCTGAAACGACACCAGCATTTCTTCCAGATTAGCATACTCTTTAGGTGGGGCGTAAAGGATTGTGAAGCAACATCCAGGACTGTAGGGTACAAACACAAGACAATGTTTTCAATTCATACTTATTGCTCTTATTTTAGCACTACATCTTATTCCCACTTTTTAAAAGAAAATTCCACTCCTAATGCATTGTAGTATGTGGTTGTTTAACTCCATAGTGTAATTAAATGACTAAAATGTTGTAACTAAGCGTCCCCTTTTTCCAGAGTTTCAATGCGCTATCCAGTGAGTGGCCAATCTCCACCTGCTGCCATCCCGCTGCCCATACAAGATGAATGAGCACAGCCCAACACTCATTAGTCCACATCACAACAGCAAAGATCACTTTTACTACAAGGGACCACTGTGCCAGTCTAGCAATAGACACAGTCTATTAGTTCAGTCCAATGAGAAATGATTGTGGTTCAGGGAAATTAGTTTAGGGAAATGATTGGTGGCAACAGTGTTTAAACTGTTAGATTTTTACGTCTTTTTATTTTATTTAGCAGGCTTCTTATCCAGAGCAACTTACGTTGCAGCCACCAAATGTTGGTGCGATGTATATGGTTGAACAGAGCTTCAAACCATTTCCTCCCCCTCTCAAACGTGTTCACTCAGTTTTACAAGCATCTCTCTCTCACCCACTCACTGTTTTTCTCCACCCCATCAGAAGGACACAGAAGGCAAGGAAAGGTCTGTGTTCGACATTCCCATCTTCACAGAGGAGTTTCTCAACCACAGCAAAGGTACACAGCATTTTTGCTTTGCAATGTTTGTTTTACTCCAGTAACTTCTTTCGCAATACTAAATTGCTGTTGACTAGAGCACCCGTACTCATCCCCAAAATATCTGCCCCGCTTTAGGTAACAACACAATAGCAATTGAAAATACAGAGGATTCAATTGAATTATTGATACTATTTACCCTCCCTGCTACCTCACATCACATACCTTAACACCCGTTTCCTCCTGACCGAGGCATTTGTCTGTCTTCGCCCACAGCACGGGAGGCGGAGATGCGTCAGCTGCGCAAGACCAACATGGAGTATGAGGAACGCAACGCGGCACTGCAGAAGCACGTGGAGAGCATGCGCGGCGCCGTGGAGCGCCTGGATGGCGACGTGAGGCAGGAGAGGGGACGCAATGGGCTGCTCCAGCAGCATCTGGAGACCCTGCGCCAGGCCCTGACCAGCAGCTTCTCCTCTGTGGCCCTTCCTGGTGAGACAGAGACACACACACACACAGATACTCATCAACTGTATTGCATTCATGTGTGTCTATTTTGCATTGGCCCGGGGTGCTCCCTACTGTCCCCATCACACACGCTTCAGTACCTCAGCTCAAGGTCTTATGTGATCACTTCAGGGAAACAGCGGATATCTTTTGTTCATTACCATCACCCCTCACTTCAACGGCTACTTAAAACCGCAGAGGCCCCGTTTGAAAACTTCTGCCTCATGTCACCTTTCGAGAACTAATTTTCTGTGATTATGCAAGTCCTCCTTGTTGATAAATTATTCAATATTTTAGAGGGATTATAACCAGGAGCCTGATTTGACATTTCCTCCTGTGTGAAATTTGCATAGATAATCTTCAGAGGGAAACACAAGTAAAAGCTCCTTGTTTTTATTCTTGTGCGTTTTGTAACCATGGGTCAGCCCTTAACGTCCCTCCACCATTCCTTGGTTCTATGGGTTCTACACCTTGATATTGTAAACAGGGCAATATTCATTAGGCACTGAACAGACTGAAACATGGAGCGACTACCTGAATGTTTCCAAAAAGAAAATGCTCGTATTCCATTTCAAAATGTTTTGCTACGATGTACCATAGTTAAATAGGCCTGTATACATTCCCATGCTCAAGCTACCCTCTCGCCTGCAGTTAGTGGGGAGACCCCCACCCTGGACACCATCGACTCCTACATGAAAAAGCTCCATGGTATCATCCTGAGTAACCCGCAGGAGCACGACAACCTCATCGGCACCGTAAGAGAGGTGGTCAACCGGCTGGACAGGTAACTACCAAACTTTAGTTTTTTTTTTTTATATATATTTTACTTCTAATTGCATGGTGAAATTATGTTATCACAAAGAAGTTTACCTAACACTCTTTCCTATTGTTTTGAAAGAACTGTATAAATCCTAGTTAATTCCTTTTTCATACACTCTACATGACCATGAGTATGTGGACACCTGCTCTTCGCACATCTCATTCCAAAATCATGGGTATTAATATGGAGTAGGTCCCTTCTTTGTTGATATTATGGCCTCCACTCTCTGGGAATGCTTTCCACTAGATGTTGGAACATTGCTGCAGGAATTCTCCACAAGTATTAGTGAGGTAGGGCACTGATGTTGGGCGATTAGGCATGGCTTGCAGTCAGCGTTCTTTTTCATCCCAAAGGTGTTCGATGGGGTTGAGGTCAGGGCTCTGTGCAGGCCAGTCAAGTTCTTCCACACCGATCTCGACAAACCATTTCTGTATGGACCTCGCTTTGTGCACGGGGGCATTGTCATGCTGAAACAGGAAAAGGCCTTACCCAAACTGTTGCCACGAAGTTGGAAGCACAGAATCATCTAGAATGTCATTGTATGCTGTAGCATTAAGATTTCCCTTCACTGAAACTAAGGGGCCTAGCCTGAACCGTGAAAAACAACCCCAGACCATTATTCCTCCTCCACCAAACTTTACAGTTTACACTATGCATTCAGGCAGGTAGCGTTCTCCTGGCATCTGCCACACTTATATTCGTCCGATCGAATGCGATGGTGAAGCGTGATTCATCACTCCACAGAACGCATTTACACTGTTCCAGAGTCCAATGGCGGCGAGCTTTACACCACTCCAGCCGACGCTTGGCATTGCGCATGGTGATCTTAAGCTTGTGCTTATTTCACGAACAGTTGATGTGCTGACGTTGCTTCCAGAAGAAGTTTGGAACTCGGCAGTGAGTGTTGCAACTGAGAACAGACGATTTTTACACGCTTCAGCACTCTGCGGTCCCGTCCTGTGAGCTTGTTACCTACCACTTTGCGGTTGAGCCATTGTTGCTCCTAGACATTTCCACAGCACTTACAGTTGACCGGGGAAGCTGTAGCAGGACAGAAATCTGATGAACTGACTTGTTGAAAAGGTGGCATACTATGATGGTGCCATGTTGAAAGTCACTGGGCTCTTCAGTAAGGCCATTCTACTGCCAATGTTTGTCTATGGAGATTGCATGACTATGTGCTCAATTTTATACACCTGTCAGCAATGTCTGCGGATGAAATAGCCGAATACACTAATTTACAGAGGTGACCACATACCTTTGTATATATAGTGTACCTTCATCATGGGATATTCTCTTTGATCCTAAGCTTAGGATTTCCCCCAACATTGCCTGCAGTGAAACCAGACTGAGCTAGCCGCAATTGAACCATAGTCCTAGGTTAATGACAGCCTGGGGCTAGGAAACCCATTTAAAAACGCTTAATATCTTTTGTGATTATTTTCTTTTTTGTAGGTAATTGGACTCAGCTGGACTATTTGACTGTTGTGGCCACAGGGATTGTGAGAATCCAAACCTCCTCCTACCACTTAATTGTCTGGTCCAGTTTAGGATTGCCACTGAGACGTTGATTTTAAAACACCTTTTATTAACTTTAGTGAAGTGAAAATGTGTTGGAAATATTTGTTTTTGTTTTTTTATCTGTTGACGCTACCAGTGTAGTTAATCGTTTTATAGAAAATGCCGTCCTGGAGATGTCAGTTCAAAAATGACTTTGTACTGTAAGATTCCAAACTTCATGTGTCATTCAAGCCCCATTCCAAGCATAAATAACTTCTCTGACACTGTCAACGTAATGATGTGCATATAGAAGTATTTGGTTGACATTTCAATTCACTTAAGCCTGTATGTGTACTGTTCTTTTTATTTGTCAAATATTTTTTCATGTCAAGATTTGAGTCTCTTCAAACGTTAGCTGATTTGAGAAATGTCACATTGTGTTTGTGTTGCATCACACATAAGCAGGGGTGGTTTGTATTCTATAGCAAAAGCTTTTGTTTAAAAAATTCTGTGCCAGTCCCAATTTCTTTTGATAGTTGTGGGAAAAGTACTCGTTTGTCTTCAATAAAATGGATTTACAGAACAGTGTTTAATTAACATATTTTCACTGTATAGATAAATCCACATTACCCAGGTAAAAACATGTTTAAATTGGTCTTCCACTAACACAAACTTACATACACTTTAAGTCAGAAGTGGGGGGGGGATATATTACATTTTTTATCCAGTCAGATTAACACTCCAAACAGCTTACCCGACCGCTCAGAGGCGTCCGCATGGTCCTAAAGCACACCGTTGTCTCGTTTTGTATCACATTCCAATGATAAAACAGGGGGGGACAAAAATGCAACCCCAGTGAAAGTTGTGCCCCTGCTTTAAATAATTGCACAAAAGTAACTAAACGCATTGCCGAAATGATATCCATGTGTAGCAGAGTATCAGACTTAGTATTTGTTGCATCTTACATTTAGACTTTGCAGGAATGATCACGGGATGAGTGTCTGGGAAACAGGAAATGTCACATTGGCTCCTTCATAAAAAGTTCAGATAAGTTCATCTACAGACACATTTTCTCAGTGAATTGCAAAAAAAACCTCATCCCTTTCATCGCCCTGTTAGATACTACATTTTAGACATGCATCTATCAGATAGTTCTCAGAAATGTATGCTTTTTGAGGTCTGTTCAGTTTTGGTTCGTTATTTAAAAAAATGGTCACGGTTCTCCATTTCACTTTAGATTATTTGGGTTGAATGCTGTAACACAGAGTAAAACAAAAGTCCCCTGATGGTAGTGAGTGCCCATACCTGCTTATCGCTTATTAACCATTTATTCATGTTAAGTTGTGTACATTACATTCTAAGTAATCTCATCTTTATAGAGCTGCTGCCTATGCTGTCTGACGAAATCACTATTTGTAGTTTTCAAAGTAAATAAGGCATACTTTTATGACTGGTGACTACCAACTATCAATCACTTAATAATGTATTTTCATGTAGAAATACCTGATACCCCTCATGATCATGCATTCTCTCTTCAGTAGGCGTAAAAAAGAAACAGACCAGACAAGTAGATACGCAATGGATTATGGCCATTGTAGTTAATTATCACAGTTTATGCACTACAACTATGTAGAATATTGACCTGTTGGAAACTTCAACGCCCTACTACATCGCTCAGTTCAGCCTGGATCTGATTTACCTTTAGAGAAACTGCAAGGTGCACTTTGAGCTATAATAAGAAATGGTAATCAGTCAATTGTTTAAAAACAGAAAAATAACCTAAATGTTGGTTAATCGCTCAGCACTACTATCAGATGAACTCAAGAGAAGTTCAACTATAGGACACTGACAAGTTAGAGCACGTGAAAGATATTGCTTCGGATCACGTTCGCCACATCAACTTGTTCAAAACAACCCACAGGGCATTTATTAGTGTGGTTTATATTACAGTGTCAACTGTGGCAGAAGAGATTCCTCTATTGTGGTGCCAAACAATGATGGGCTTATGCAGCTCTGTTTTATGTGAAAAATATTAGGGACGCAAGTCTCTTTAATCTCAAACAGCAGGCTTGTGACATTGCACAGGGCTCAGAATGCGCTCCTCAAAACAGGCTGAGTTTGAAGACTCAGTTTGTTTGCCTGATCAAATTAAACCGTGGCATTAATCCTCTCCAATCCCATCACTATTTGACATTGTGATTGGTCAGCACAAGTTGAAGCTCCACAATGAGTTCTGAAAGTGCGTACTTCTTTTAGAGTCGAAGACATTTGAATGTGGCTCGTTGATTGTGTGTTGCTTGCGTTATATTGAGTTACATTTCTCTGAGAAAAAAAGTGTTTGACACTTTTATACAATATAAAGTGTGATATGGTTCGGTGTGGCTCAGTTGGTAAAGCATGGCATATGCCAGGGTTGTGGGTTTAATTCCCATGGGTGACCAGTACAATAATGTATGCACTATCTACTTTAATTAGCTCTTGACAAGATTGTCTACTAAAAATGTTTTTAAAAACAATCTAATCACTCAAAGTACCATACTAATATTTTGGTCTGCTTTCTCTCCAGCTCCAGAACCTAATAATCATCCTTCGCATGTACAGTTGAAGTCGGAATTTTACATAAACTTAGGTTGGAGTTTTTAACCATTCCACAAATGTCTTAAACTATAGTTTTGGCAAGTCGGTTAGGACATCTACTTTGTGCATGACAAGTAATTTTTCCAACAATTGTTTACAGATTATTTCAGAAGCTTCTGATAAGCTAATTGACATAATTTGAGTCAATTGGAAGTGTACCTGTGGATGTATTTCAAGGCCTACCTTCAAACTCAGTGCCTCTTTACTTAACATCATGGGAAAATAAAAAAAAATCAGCCAAGACCTAATTGTAGTCCTCCACAAGTCTTGTTCATCCTTGGGAGCAATTTCCAAATGCCTGAAGGTACCACGTTCATCTGTACAAACAATAGTACGCACGTATAAACACCATGGGACCACGCAGCCGTCATACCGCTCAGGAAGGAGACGTGTTCTGTCTCCTAGAGCTGAACGTATTTTGGTGCGAAAAGTGCAAATCAATCCCAGAACAACAGAAAAGGACCCTGTGAAGATGCTAGAGGAAACAGGTACAAAAGTATCTATATCCACAGTAAAACAAGTCCTTTATTGACATAACCTGAAAGGCCGCTCAGTAAGGAAGAAGCCACTGGTCCAAAACCACTATAAAAAAAGCCAGACTGTTTGAAACTGCACAATGGACAAAGATTGTATTTTTTTGAGAAATGTCCTCTGGTCTGATGAAACAAAAATAGAACTGTTTGGCCATAATGGCCATCGTTATGTTTGGAGGAAAAAGGGGGACGCTTGCAAGCCGAAGAACACCATCCCAACCGTGAAGCATGGGGGTGGCAGCATCACGTGGTGGGGGTGCTTTCCTGCAGGAGGGACTGGTGCACTTCACGAAATAGATGGCATCATGAGGAGAGAAAAGTACGTGGATATATTGAAGCAACATCTCAAGACATCAGTCAGGAAGTTAAAGCTTGGTCGCAAATGTGTCTTCCAAATGGACAATGACCCCAAGCATACTTCCAAAGTTGTGGCAAAATGGCTAAATGACAACAAAGTCAAGGTATTGGAGTGGTCATCACAAAGCCCTGACTTCAATCCTATAGATTTTTTTTGGGCAGAACTGAAAAAGCATGTGCGAGCCAGGAGGCCTACAAACCTGACTCAGTTACACCAGCTCTGTCAGGAGGAATGGGCCCAAATTCACCCAACTTATTGTGGGATGCTTGTGGAAGGCTACCCGAAACGTTTGACCCAAGTTAAACAATTTAAAGACAATGCTACCAAACACTAATTGAATGTATGTAAACTTCTGACCCACTGGGAATGTAATGAAAGCTGAAGTAAATCATTCTCTCTACTATTATTCTGACATTTCACATTCTTAAAATAAAGTGGTGATTCTAATTTACCTAAAACAGGGGATTTTTACTAGGATTAAATGTCAGGAATTGTGAAAACTGAATTTAAATGTATTTGGCTAAAGTGTATGTAGACTTCCGACTTCAACTGTATTTTGGTTGAAGTGTCCTTTTAAGGTGGATCGTCATATCTTCAAATCAGCAGACAAATACTGTGGTACCGTCTGTTTATGGGTGGGTTGTCTGAGATGGGGGTGTTGTAATGAGTACTTCCTGTTATTGCTCACCGATACACATTTCCTCTCTCTGCCAGCCAGCCCTTCCTGTCCACAATGGCCCACGTGTGCCCCTGGAGCTTACCCAACATGCCCATCACTCACAGGTGTTCCAACTCTGCCAGTCCCTTGGAAACCCACCAGATACTATGTCCTCTTCCTCAGAACTTTACCAAGTTGACAAAGTCCTTCATTTTTTTCAATTCTATTATTTCCTACGGTACTCAATTATATTATATCTGCCAGTTTGGCAAGAGATTGTTTAGGTAATTCATCTCATGTTCAATCTCATTAGGCTCTATAACCAGAAGTCGCCTTTGACCCCTCTGTGAAAATGTTTACTTTTCAGCCTCTGGAATCTGCTCTCACAAGCAAACCCTTCATGCTCTGTGCATAGAGGCAACGAGGTCCATTTGTGTAATGATCTCGGGTGGGCCCGTCACTTTGATGTGAACCCGTAGCTGTGAGATTTTGTAAAAAAAAAATATATATATATATTATTTTTTTTATCAGTGAAAGGAGAGGGAGAAGCAATGTTGTCACTGTGTGCCAAATCTTGTGATCTCACCCCCACCTCATCCACACACACACAGATTTATACACACATAGACACACACCAGCGTGCCTAACATGGCATTCTCTACTTTCTTGACTGGCTTCCTGTTGTCTTGGGTTGAAGGGGGAGCTTAAAGTTGGGATAGCCATAAGCAATGGTCAGAGGGAAATTGGTCCGTTTCCGATGGAGAGCAACAATTCCTGGGCCGAAGGCAGGAGTAGTGAGTGAGTCAGACGGTGAGTCAGGCATCATGTGCTGAGCTAGGTTACAGTCATAACCTTGCTGATTCAATCTCAGCTAGCTACAACACCAAGGCACAGCTGAAAGTCCACTCAATGGCCTCCTCTACTGAGTTTTAAAACAATAGAGTCAGGGTGAAGCAGCACACATATTTACAGGGACGAACGGATCCAGACTGGCTTGGCTAGTACAGTAACATTTATCAATTATTTTGTGGCCATACGGTATATATTGGGAGTGTTGACATACTTCAAATGATACAGACCACAGCTAGTTCAAATTTTCTGCAGAATCTTATAATGACAAATCATGTCTTGAGAAGATACAAAATATGTCAACGGTATAGTCTTGTAGGCCTAGGCATTCTGTAGAGAACAGTGAAAATATCTTTTGAAGTCTAATCTTCCATGGTCGGTCGACTTCTTTCTGAATACAGTAAGATTGTATTATATTATTCATTATTTATTTTCCATATTCTCTTTTAATGCTGAATGTCTCTATTTCCCTCTATGTTGACTGATCCGGTCAGTTTTAATTCTACATCTTTATACCCACAATTTCCCTCAGGTTTTGGAAAATGAGACCCATCTCTGACACATACGTTTGTGATGACATGCACTTTCTCAAAACCGGATGAAAATGTTACGCAATGACACATTTCAATTTGCAACACTGTTAAGCCTGCATCAGCGATTCAACATCCATCCATACTTTTTATTGGGGGTTTTTCTATTTTAAAAAAAAAGATCTACAGTTGGATTATGTCGTTATTAAAATATGTTGTGTAACTATAGACTTATTGGAGAGTCTACCATAATTTGAATCATTTAGATTTTATGTAAAAGTTTAATAAAATTGCACAGAATGTCTATTCACGTGTTACAGATCTATAACAACACATCAGTATAAAACCAAATGTGGAAATAACCTGTAGAGTACTTCTGTATCTTGTTTTCCCAAAAACCATGTAAGATGCGAGTGGAACAAAATGGGATGGTCAGGTTTATTTGCTCAGAAATAGGGCAACGTTATGCATGTTAGTCACAAACAAATGTTCTTGATGGATCGTGATATACAGTAAATCATCTTTGAACTTGCTGTGGCACATGTTACGTGTCTCCTTAAATGCTGCCCTCTGATGGTAACTGAGAACAACTGCAAAACTCCACACAAGACATAATAGAAACTGATGGTTCCAGGCGGCCTACAAATACATCTCTGTACTGCATTCAGAAAGTAATCAGACCCCTTGACCTTTTCCACATTTTGTTACGATACAGCCTTATTCTAAAATGAATTACATAGTTTCCCCCCTCACACTACACACAATACCCAATAATCACAAAGCAAAAACAGGTTTAGAAATGTTTGCAATTTTTTTTTTTTTTAAACCCTGAAATATCACATTTAAAGTTTTCAGACCCTTTACTCAGTACTTTGAAGAAGCACCTTTGGTAGCAATTACAGCCTTGAGTCTTCTTGGGTATGATGCTACAAGCTTGGCACACCTGTATTTGGGGGGTTTCTCCCATTCTTATCTGCAGATCCTCTTAAGTTCTGTCAGGTTGGATGTGGAGAGTTGCTGCACAGATATTTTCAGGTCTCTCCAGAGATGTTATATCGGGTTCAAGTCCGGGCTCTGGTTGGGTCACTCAAGGACATAAAGACTTGTCCCAAAGCCACTCCAGCTTTGTACTTTGCTCTGTTCATCTTTCCCTCAATCCTGACTAGTCTCCCAGTCCCTGCGGCTGAAAAATACCCCCACAGCATGATGCTGCCACCACCATGCTTCACCGTAGGGTGGTACCCCAGACGTGACACTTGGCATTCGGGCATTCAGGCCAAAGAGTTCAATCTTGGTTTCATCAGACCAGAGAATCTGGTTTCTCATGGTCTGAGAGTCTTTAGGTGCCTTTTGGCAAACTCCATGTGGGCTGTTGTGCCTTTTACTGAGGAGTGGCTTCCGTCTGGCCACTCTACCATAAATGCCTGATCGGTGGAGTGCTGCAGAGAAGGTTGTCCTTCTGAAAGGTTCTCCCATCTCCACAGAGGAACTCTAGAGCTCATTCAGAGTGACCATCGGGTTCTTGTTCACCTCCCTGACCAAGGCCCTTCTACCCCCGATTTCTCAGTTTGGCCAGGTAGTCATCTCTAGGAAGTCTTGGTGGTTCCAAACTTCTTCCATTTAAGAATGATGGAGGCCACTGTGTTCTTGGAGACTTTCAATGCTGTAGAAATGTTTTGTTACCCTTCCCCAGATCTGTGCCTCGACACAATCCTGTCTCAGAGCTCTACGGACAATTCATTCGACCTCATGGCTTGGTTTTTACTCTGACATGCACTGTCAACTGTGGGACCTTATATAAACAGGTGTCTACCGATCCAGATCATGTCCAATCAATTAAATTGACCACAATCAAGATGTAGAAACATCTCAAGGATGATCAATGGAAACACCTGAGCTCAATTTCAAGTCTCATAGCAAAGGTCTGAATAATTAGGTAAATAAGCTACAGTGCCTTGCGAAAGTATTCGGCCCCCTTGAACTTTGTGACCTTTTGCCACATTTCAGGCTTCAAACATAAAGATATAAAACGGTATTTTTTTGTAAAGAATCAACAACAAGTGGGACACAATCATGAAGTGGAACGACATTTATTGGATATTTCAAACTTTTTTAACAAATCAAAAACTGAAAAATTGGGCGTGCAAAATTATTCAGCCCCCTTAAGTTAATACTTTGTAGCGCCACCTTTTGCTGCAATTACAGCTGTAAGTCGCTTGGGGTATGTCTCTATCAGTTTTGCACATCGAGAGACTGACATTTTTTCCCATTCCTCCTTGCAAAACAGCTCGAGCTCAGTGAGGTTGGATGGAGAGCATTTGTGAACAGCAGTTTTCAGTTCTTTCCACAGATTCTCGATTGGATTCAGGTTTGGACTTTGACTTGGCCATTCTAACACCTGGATATGTTTATTTTTGAACCATTCCATTGTAGATTTTGCTTTATGTTTTGGATCATTGTCTTGTTGGAAGACAAATCTCCGTCCCAGTCTCAGGTCTTTTGCAGACTCCATCAGGTTTTCTTACAGAATGGTCCTGTATTTGGCTCCATCCATCTTCCCATCAATTTTAACCATCTTCCCTGTCCCTGCTGAAGAAAAGCAGGCCCAAACCATGATGCTGCCACCACCATGTTTGACAGTGGGGATGGTGTGTTGCTTTTACGCCAAACATAACGTTTTGCATTGTTGCCAAAAAGTTCAATTTTGGTTTCATCTGACCAGAGCACCTTCTTCCACATGTTTGGTGTGTCTCCCAAGTGGCTTGTGGCAAACTTTAAACAACACTTTTTATGGATATCTTTAAGAAATGGCTTTCTTCTTGCCACTCTTCCATAAAGGCCAGATTTGTGCAATATACGACTGATTGTTGTCCTATGGACAGAGTCTCCCACCTCAGCTGTAGATCTCTGCAGTTCATCCAGAGTGATCATGGGCCTCACGGCTGCATCTCTGATCAGTCTTCTCCTTGTATGAGCTGAAAGTTTAGAGGGACGGCCAGGTCTTGGTAGATTTGCAGTGGTCTGATACTCCTTCCATTTCAATATTATCGCTTGCACAGTGCTCCTTGGGATGTTTAAAGCTTGGGAAATCTTTTTGTATCCAAATCCGGCTTTAAACTTCTTCACAACAGTATCTCAGACCTGCCTGGTGTGTTCCTTGTTCTTCATGATGCTCTCTGCGCTTTTAACGGACCTCTGAGACTATCACAGTGCAGGTGCATTTATACAGAGACTTGATTACACACAGGTGGATTGTATTTATCATCATTAGTCATTTAGGTCAACATTGGATCATTCAGAGATCCTCACTGAACTTCTGGAGAGAGTTTGCTGCACTGAAAGTAAAGGGGCTGAATCATTTTGCACGCCCAATTTTTCAGTTTTTGATTTGTTAAAAAAGTTTGAAATATCCAATAAATGTCGTTCCACTTCATGATTGTGTCCCACTTGTTGTTGATTCTTCACAAAAAAATACAGTTATATATCTTTATGTTTGAAGCCTGAAATGTGGCAAAAGGTCGCAAAGTTCAAGGGGGCCGAATACTTTCGCAAGGCACTGTATACTTCATAAAATTCACCAGTTGATTTAAAACCTATCATAGTTGGTGTCTTGATGGATTCGTCCAAAATTGTGTCACATAAAACATGACTATTGTGTCCTTGCATTTATGGTAGAATAAGTTGCCATTATATCATATTAAGCATTAATCAGTTACATTAGAGATTGAAGGTGAACCCTGTAAGAATCTTGGATCAAGCTAACAGTTTCTTGTATCTAGAGATCTCAGAAATGCAGTTTAACTACGTAACATTTAGTGTCTCCTTATGTTATGAAAACAGTTTTTATGGGCACACAAATCCCCCCCCCCAAAAAAAATTATGCAATTGCAAAATTGAATGCTTCTAACTGAAAGAGTCACCTTACCTTGATACTTAAAACCTAAATCGATATATTGTCATTAATGTGGTTCTTCAATAATAATGCATAATACTTGTTGGATGCACAGTGTCAAACTGCTTAATTGTGCTGTGATCATTTCACACACCATCATCCAATCCAGGAAGGAATTTTCTGAATGACAGTCAAGTGAGGAACAGCTGTTGTGATGTAGCATCGCATGCGCTAACAGCCCAAGTGCTGAAAAAAAGCTGTTTGCGAGGAATGTTCAGAATATGTTGGTGTCTCATTCCTTACACCAGTGAAGACAGTGGTGACTGGATCCATGTTGGATCTAATATCCCTAGCGCATTGATGTTGATCATCTGTTGCAGTCAGCTTGATTTACAGCAGGGTGTTGTTCGATTTAACAGAGAAAGCATCAAGGTAATGAGTTCCTGTTTTCATACGTGTGTAGGATAGACTATTGTGCAACACCCAACACACTTCCTATAAATTATTCTGGATATTGTCACGGATCTCCTCCGTACTGTTGCTCATTTGTTCCCCAGCTCTGGAGGTCTACGCCATCTAGGCATCACTAACTGAATTACCACCAACCCCGGACTGTATTGTCTCATTACGCACACATGGCTCCCATTCCCCCTGATCAGTATGTGTATACACTACCGTTCAAAAAAATAGTATCCGTAAAACACCAGTCTCAAAGTCAACAGTGAAGTGGCGACTCCGGGATGCTGGCCTTCTAGGCAGAGTTCCTCTGTCCAGTGTCTGTGTTCTTTGCCCATCTTAGTCTTTTCTTTTTATTGGCCAGTCTGAGATATGGATTTTTCTTTGCAACTCTGCCTAGAAGGCCCACATCCCAGAGTCGCCTCTTCACTGTTGAAATTGAGACTGGTGTTTTGCGGGTACTATTTAATTAACCTGCCAGAATTAAAGAAATACCACAAATTAACTTTTTATTTTACCCAGGTAGGCTAGTTGAGAACAAGTTCTCATTTTCAACTGAGACCTGGCCAAGATAAAGCAAAGCAGTTCGACACAGAGTTAAACATGGCATAAAGAAACATACAATCAATAATACAGTAGAAAAAGTAATGTGCAAATGAGGTAGGATAAGGGAGGTAAGGCAATAAATAGGCCATGGTGGTGAAATATTTACAATATAGCAATTAAACACTGGAATGGTAGAATGTGCAGAAGATGAATGTGCAAGTAGAGATATTGGGGTGCAAAGGAGCAAGATAAATAAATACAGTATGGGGATGAGGGAGTTGGATGGGCTATTTACAGATGGGCTAGGTACAGGTGCAGTGATCTGTGAGCTGCTCTGACAGCTGGTGCTTAAAGCTTGTGAGGGAGATAAGTCTCCAGCTTTAGTGATTTTTGCAGTTCGTTCCAGTCATTGGCAGCAGAGAACTGGAAGGAGAGGCAGCCAAAAGGAAGAATTGGCTTTGGGGGTGACCAGTGAGATATACCTGCTGGAGCGCGTGCTATGGGTGGGGGCTGCTATGGTGACCAGTGAGCTGAGATAAGGTGGGGTTTACCTAGAAGAGACTTGTAGATGACCTGGAGCCAGTGGGTTTGGCGACGGGAACGAAGCGAGGGCCAGCAAACGAGAGCATACAGGTCGCAGTGGTGGGTAGTATATGGGGCTTTGGTGATAAAACGGATGGCACTGTGATAGACTGCATCCAATTTGCTGAGTAGAGTGTTGGAGGCTATTTTGTAAATGACATCGCCGAAGTCGAGGATCGGTATGATGGTCAGTTTTACGAGGGTATGTTTGGCAGCATGAGTGAAGGATGCTTTGTTGCGAAATAGGTAGCCAATTCTAGATTTAATTTTGGATTGGAGATGTTTGATGTGGGTCTGGAAGGAGAGTTTACAGTCTACAGTCTAGCCAGACACTTAGGTATTTGTAGTTGTCCGCATATTCTAAGTCAGAACCGTCCAGAGTAGTGATGATGGACGGACGGGCGGGCGGATGCGGGCAGCGATTGGTTGAAAAGCATGCATTTAGTTTTACTTTAAGAGCAGTTGGAGGCCACGGATTGAGAGTTGTATGGCATTGAAGCTCGTCTGGATCAAAGAATCACCAGCAGCAAGAGCGACATTATTGATGTATACAGAGAAGAGAGTCGGCCCGAGAATTGAACCCCGTGGCACCCCCATAGAGACTGCCAGAGGTCCGGACAACAGGCCCTCCGATTTAACACACTGAACTCTATCTGAGAAGTAGTTGGTGAACCAGGCGAGGCAATCATTTGAGAGACCAAGGCAGTTGAGTCTGCCAATAAGAATGTGATGAGTTGAAGGCCTTAGCCAGGTCGATGAATACGGCTGCACAGTAATGTCTCTTATCGATGGCGGTTATGATATCGTTTAGGACCTTGAGCATGGCTGAGGTGCACCCATGACCAGCTCAGAAACCAGATTGCATGGCGGAGAAGGTACGGTGGAATTCGAAATGGTCGGTAATCTGTTTGTTAACTTGGCTTTCGAAGACTTTAGAAAGGCAGGGTAGGATAGATATAGGTCTATAGCAGTTTGGGTCTAAGAGTGTCACCCCCTTTGAAGAGGGGGATGACCGCAGTAGCTTTCCAATCTATGGGAATCTCAGACGATACAAAAGAGAGGTTGAACAGGCTAGTAATAGGGGTTGCAACAATTTCGGCAGATCATTTTAGAAAGAGAGTGTCCAGATTGTCTAGCCCGGCTGATTTGTAGGGGTCCAGATTTTGCAGCTCTTTCAGAACATCAGCTATCTGGATTTTGGTGAAGGAGAAATGGGGGAGGCTTGGGCGAGTTGCTGTGGGGGGTGCAGTGCTGTTGACCGGGGTAGGGGTAGCCAGGTGGAAAGCATGGCCAGCCGTAGAAAAATGCTAATTGAAATTCTAAATTATAGTGGATTTATCAATGGTGACAGTGTTTCCTAACTTTTTGGAGTTTGTGCTACAGGATGCAAATTTCTGCTTGAAAAAGCTAGCCTTAGCTTTCCTAACTGCCTGTGTATATTTGTTCCTAACTTCCTTGTGAAATTGCATATCACGGGGGCTATTCAATGCTAATGCAGAACGCCACAGGATGTTTTTTGTGCTGGTCAAGGGCAGTCAGGTCTGGAGAGAACCAAGGGCTATATCTGTTCCTGGTTAATTTTTTTTAATGGGGCGTGCTTATTTAAGATGGTGAGGAAGGCACTTTTAAAAGAATAACCAGGCACGCTCTACTGACGGGATGAGGTCAATATCCTTCCAGGATACCCGGGCCAGGTCGTTTAGAAAGGCCTGCTCGCTGAAGTGTTTTTGGGAGCGTTTGACAGTGATGAGGGGTGGTCGTTTGACCGCAGACCCATTACGGATGCAGGCAATGAGGCAGTAATCGCTGAGATCTTGGTTGAAAACAGCAGAGGTGTATTTAGAGGGCAAGTTGGTTAGGATGATATCTATGAGGGTGCCTGTGTTTACGGATTTGGGGTTGTACCTGGTGGGTTCATTGATAATTTGTTTGAGATGGAGGGCATCAAGCTTAGATTGTAGGATAGCCGGGGTGTAAAGCATGTCACATTTTAGGTCTCCTAGCAGCACGAGCTCTGAAGATAGATGGGGGGCAATCAATTCACATATGGTGTCTAGGGCACAGCTGGGGGCAGAGGGTGGTCTATAGCAAGCGGCAATGGTGAGAGACTTGTTTCGGCAAAGGTGGATTTTTAAAAGTAGAAGCTCAAATTGTTTGGGTACAGACCTGGATAGTAAGACAGAACTCTGCAAGGCTATCTGCAGTCGATTGAAACCCCGCCCCCTTTGGCAGTTCTATCTTGTCAGAACATTTTATAGTTAGGGATGGACATTTCTGGGTTTTTGGTGATCTTCCTAGGCCAGGATTCAGACATGGCTAGGACATCCGGGTTGGAAGAGTGTGCTAAAGCAGTGAATAAAACAAACTTAGGGAGGAGGCTTCTAATGTTAACATGCATGAAACCAAGGCTTTTAAAGTTACAGAAGTCAACAAATGAGAGCACCTGGGGAGTAGGAGTGGAGCTAGGCACTGCAGGGCCTGGATTAACCTCTTCATCACCAGAGGAACAGAGGAGGAGTAGGATAAGGGTACGGCTAAAGGCTATCAGAACTGGTCGTCTTATGTTCAGAACAGAGTAAAAGGAGCAGGTTTCTGGGCACAATGGAATAGATTCAAGGCATAATGTACAGGTAAAAGTATGGTAAGATGTGAGTACATTGGAGGTAAACCTAGGCATAGAGTAATGATGAGATAGATATTGTCTTTAGAGACGTTTAAACCAGGTGATGTCACCGCATATGTCGGAGGTGGAACTAAATGGTAGGTTAAGGCATATTGAGCAGGGCTAGAGGCTCTACAGTGAAATAAGACAATAATCACTAACCAGGACAGCAATGGACAAGGCATATTGGTATTAGGGATAGGCATGCGTAGCCGGGTGATCAATAGGGGTCCAGTGAGTGGTTCGGCTGGCTGGAGACACGGCGATTCAGACAACTAGCAGGCCTGGGCTAGCAAGCTAGCAGAAGGGCCTTAGAGGGACGTCTCGACGGAGGAAAGTCTGTTTTAGCCTCCACGTGCGGTGACGTCGATAGACCAGTCGGGATGGATTAGTAAGGTTCCGAGTAGCAGAAGGGTCCAAGTCCAATTGGCAAAATAGGTATAGTGGCCCAAGAAATTGGCCGATGGATCTATACCGCTAACAGTCCAATATACTCTAGACAGCTAGCGGGCTGCGGCTAGCAGATGGGCATTCAGGGGACGTCGCTATGTAGAGGCCAGTTGAGTACCCCCTCGAGCAGATTACGTCGTAGTCCAGTCGTGAGGGATCCGCGGGGTTCTGTGCCCCGTACCGGCAGTAGAAGGTGTCCGGGTATTGTAGCCCAGGAGTGGCTGATGGGCCTCTTTAGCTAGCCGGGAGAAAGGGCCTCGCATGGGCTAGCTCCAGGTTAATTGGTGCTTGCTTCGGGACCAATTTTAGCCGGGGTAGTCACTCGGATAGCAGCTAGCTAGCTGCGATGATCCAGGTGAAAATGTCCAGAGCTTCCGGTAGGAATCCGGGGATATGGAGAGAAAATAGATCCAGTATGCTCTGGTTTGAGTCACGTTGTACAAACTGGTAAGAGTTTTCCGAGCTAAAGGTTAGCTGATGACCACTAGCAGTGGTTAGCTGACTAGTAGCTAGTGAGCTGGCTAGCTTCTGTTGGGGGAGTCCAGATTCGAGGTAAATAAATATACTTTAGAAAAAACAGATCCACACCACATTGGGTGATGCGGGTTGCGGGAGAGTATTTTGAAGTTTAGGTTTAGTAAAAAATATTTTAAAAATATGCGAAGAAAAATATATATACATGGGGCACGACAAGACGAAGGACAAAGACGTCTGACTGCTACTCCATTTTGGATAAGCACACCTGTTAATTGAAATGCATTTCAGATGAGTACCTCATGAAGCTGGTTGAGAGAATCTCAAGAGTGTGCAAAGCTGTTATCAAGGCAAAGAGTGGTGTCATGACGTTGCCCTCTTTGGGTACAGCGAGCACCCCTCCCTCTGCACCAGCCCTTTTCTATGCACCATTCCCCTAACCCCTGTCTCCTACACCCAGGCTGCTGTGGTCAGAGAGAGGTCGTAAATTCCTGGAGGAGATTATTTCCTCATGGCCACAGTATAGAGAGAGAGTGAATTTTCATAGAGAACAAAGGAATTTCTTCCACCTCACAGAACTTGAGGTCTGAACATTTATGTTCTGGAGAAGGTATAAAAGATTGGTGAAGATTCCAGCTACGAACTGGTCCGTTTGGTACAATTTTGTGAAACTCATGGGAGAAATACGGCCCCATTACCATAACGCTGTTTATATAATAGCCTCAGTTATGAGGCTTGCATCTAATTGCTGAACAGGATGAATGAGGAAAGATTAAATTATTTGTGAAATTATGGGATGCTATGTAATGGCTTAATGTGAGAGAA
Organism: Oncorhynchus mykiss; assembly: GCF_057628025.1. NCBI lineage: Eukaryota > Metazoa > Chordata > Actinopteri > Salmoniformes > Salmonidae > Oncorhynchus > Oncorhynchus mykiss. Next base: position 49,538,176 of record NC_143023.1, on the reverse strand, counting down.
TTGTATTTCTGTGTAAAGTTTCACTTATGTCACTGGCACGCCCCCATGAACACAGCCAGGACTTGGCGTCATGAGACAGCCTTTTTCTGCTCTCCCGAATAAAACCCCCACCTTGAGAATTTCTCAACAGACCATGTTTCTCTCAATTACGAGAGGACAAAGGTTGCAGACCACCTTACCTCGAAAACAAGAGGGCCAAGGTTTGAGACCAGACTGCTGAATCTTTTAACCATCCCACGTGGTTAAACTCTTAGACTATAGATACTGACAGAATAAGAACAAGTCTTTGATATGAATTACTAGTCTGCAGCTAGGAATTCGGTATCACTGAACGCGAAGACCGACAACCGCCGAAACATCTATTCTATAACGACATGAATGAATGTCACTCTGAACTATCCAGTCCAACGACGAGAGAGATAGAGAGAGAGAGGACGGACAGACTCTCCAACAGAAGCTAACTTTTCAACAGAGATCCCGACGACACACTGAGCGTAAATATATATATATTGATATATATATATATTATTATTCCCGAATGAGTGAGCGTTCATGTGCAAAGCATTAGCATTTCAATTGTTATAATTATCAACTGTGTGTTATCTTATCTCAGTCGACCCTCACTTCCCTTTTGTACACCAAGCCGCGATGCCAGTTTATCCCACTAGAGAAACTCCGTTATCATTTCCTTGTAACTATCTACTGTTTGTTTATGCATTTCTGTGAATTACTTAGTAAATCAATTATTTAAGACAATTGATGTATGGATGACTCATAGTGAAGACTGGGTTCGTGCAGATAACCAACAATTTACGACGTTTGGAATGAGACTAACGTGAGGTAAAGAAGAATTAATTAATCAGAAAATGAATAGATCAGATATTAAAATATATATTATATTAGGAAAATTCTAACTTTGTAATCTGAATATTTTCCTTGGTGCCCCAACTTCCTAGTTAATTACATTTGCCTGATGAGTTAATCACGAAATGCTAATTACAGAGAATCTTTGATAAAAACTATGTCTTCCGTTAATGACAGTAGACACGACAGTGGCTACTTTGAATAATCTCAAATATAGAATATATTTAGATTTGTTTAACACTTTTTTGGTTACTACATGAATCCATGTGATATTCCACAGTTTTGATGTCTTCACTGTTATTCTACAATATGAAAAACCCTGGAATTAATAGGTGTCCAAACTTTTGAATGGTACTGTATATTTACAAAATACTGTATATAAACTCAGCAAAAAAAGAAACGTCTTCTCACTGTCAACTGCGTTTACTTTCAGCAAACTTAACATGTGTAAATATTTGTATGAACATAAGATTCAACAACTGAGACATAAACTGAACAAGTTCCACAGACATGTGACTAACAGAAATTGAATAATGTGTCCCTGAACAAAGGGGCAGTCCAAATCAAAAGTAACAGTCAGTATCTTGTGTGGCCACCAGCTGCATTAAGTACTGCAGTGCAGCTCCTCCTCATGGACTGCACCAGATTTGCCAGTTCTTGCTGTGAGACGTTACACCCTACTCTTCCACCAAGACACCTGCAACTTTCCGGACATTTCTGGGGGGAATGGCCCTAACACTCACCCTCCGATCCAACAGGTCCCAGACGTGCTCGATGGGATTAAGATCAGGGCTCTTCGCTAGCCATGGCAGAACACTGACATTCCTGTCTTACAGGAAATCACGCACAGAACGAGCAGTATGGCTGGTGGCATTGTCATGCTGGAGGGCCATGTCAGGATGAGCCTGCAGGAAGGGTACCACATGAGGGAGAAGGATGTCTTCCCTGTAACGCACAGCGTTGAGATTGCCTGCAATGACAACAAGCTCAGTCCGATGATGCTGTGACACACCGCCCCAGACCATGACGGACCCTCCACCTCCAAATCGATCCTGCTCTAGAGTACAGGCCTCGGTGTAACGTTTATTCCTTCGTCGAGAAACGCGAATCCGACCATCACTCCTGGTGAGTCAAAACTGCGACTCGTCAGTAATGAGCACTTTTTGCCAGCCCTGTCTGGTCCAGCGACAGTGGGTTTGTGCCCATAGGCGATGTTGTTGCCGGTGATGTCTGGTGAGGACCTGCTTACGATTGGCCTACAAGCCCTCAGTCCAACCTCTCTCAGCCTATTGCAGACAGTCTGAGCACTGATGGAGGAATTGTGCGTTCCTGGTGTAACTCGGGCAGTTGTTGTTGCCATCCTTTACCTGTCCCGCAGGTGTGATGTTCGGATGTACCGATGCTGTGCAGCTGTTGTTACACATGGTCTGCCACTGCGAGGACGATCAGCTGTCTGTCCTGTCTCCCTGTAGCGCTATCTTAGGCATCTCACAGTATGGACATTGCAATTTATTGCCCTGGCCACATCTGCAGTCCTCATGCCTCCTTGCAGCATGCCCAAGGCACATTCACTCAGATGAGCAGGGACCCTGGGCATATTTCTTTTGGTGTTTTTCAGAGTCAGTAGAAGGGCTTCTTTAGTGTCCTAAGTTTTCATAACTGTGACCTTAATTGTCAACCGACCGTCTGTAAGCTGTTAGAGTCTTACGACCGTTCCACAGGTGCATGTTCATGAATTGTTTAAGTATGGGAAACAGTGTTTAAACCCTTTACAATAAAGATCTGTGGAGTTATTTGGATTTTGACTAATTATCTTTGAAAGACAGGGTCCTGAAAAAGGGATGTTTTTTTTTTGCTGACTTTATATATATGCGGGGATTGGATATTATGCAGACAATTACACTGATGAAAGCCTCAATCTGCAATATTAAAGCTGATCTACACCCTACATTTTTTTAAATATATTTTGGGTTCCACGTTGAACCCACTATGGAAAGGTCCCTATATTGAACTAAAAAGGGTTCTTCCAAGGGTTCTCATGGGGACAGCCGAATAACCTTTTTCGATTCTAGATAGTACACTTTTAGACAAAAAGGTGCCGACTGTTTTCCACCCCAGTTTATTTGAGACAGGTAAAGTTCTCTCTACAGTCCAATATGCATGTTATTTACAGTGTAAGGCATTGGGGCCAATGTAGAAGAGTAAAAGGCCAGCAGCCCTCTAATCTAGACAAATGCCTAGAACAGGTATTCCTGTCTCTTAGCACTTCATCACGTCTCTTAGCACTTCATCTAATGACAAAACAGATTTCCATCGAGTCTTTGCATCTCATGTTTTTCACCTGTTGATATTGGTATTTGGGTCAAGAGTACAAAAGCACATCACACCAGACCCTCATAATGAACATTCCAAACCCTAATTCCCCTCACTTCTCAGCTTTTTATCCAAGATCTTACAGGACCCAAAAGCATGTATATGCTTTTGGGACACATTTGGCAACAGCTACCATTTTATAGTATAATGTTGTCAGCCTGTCTATGGTGCTGTGTCTCACTGTTCAAATGTAAAAAAATAAAACAAAGCTAGTAACATGACTTAGCTTTTTGTCCAAACTCGTCTGTTTCGTATTCTAGGGACTCTAGTGAGTAGACTGACATTGGTTTTTTCTCTATAAGTCAATATGCAATTTATAGGCCTATATAGACCTCAGACCCCATGAAATGACACCATGTATATAGTGCCTACAGAAAGTATTCACACCCCTGTTGTGTTACAGCCTGAATTTAAAATGGATTACATTGACCAGGGAAGTTTTCCAATGCCTTGTGAAGAAGGACACCTATTGGTAGATGGGTAAAAAAATTATTTTTACAGCAGACACTGAATATCCCTTTGAGCATGGTGAAGTTATTAATTACACTTTGGATGGTGTATCTACACACCGAGTCACGACAAAGAAACGGGCGTCCTTCCTAACTCAGTTGCCGGAGAGTAAGGAAGGCTGTGATAGGAGAAAAGTGAGGATGGATCAACAACATTGTAGTTACTCTACAATACTAATCAAATTTACAGAGTGAAAAGAAGGAAGCTTGTGCAGAATATTTTTTTTTTTAAATACAGTGTGCATCCTGTGTGCAACAAAACACTAAAGTAATACTACAAAAAATGTGGCAAAGCAATTCACTTTTTGTCCTGAATACAAAGTGCTATGTTTGGTGCAAATCCAATATAACACATTACTGAGTACTACTTTCCATATTTTCAAGCATAGAGGTGGCTGCATCATGTTATGGGTATGCTTGTAATCTTTAAGCACTGGGGAATTTTTCTGGATAAAAATATAAGGAATGGAGCTAAGCACAGGCAAAATCCTAGAGGAAAACCTGGTTCAGTCTGCTCTCCACCAGACACTGGGAGATTAATTCACCTTTCAGTAGGACAATAACCTAAAATAAAAGGCCAAATTGAGTTGCTTACCAAGAAGCGTGGCCAAGTTACAGTTTTGACAAGTCTACTTGAAAATCTATGGCAAGACCTGAAAATTGTTGTCTTGCAATGATCAACAACACATTTGACAGAGCTTGAAGAATTTTGAAAAGAATAATGGGAAAATTTTACACAATCCAGGTGTGGAAAGCTATTAGACTTACGCAGAAAGACTCACAGCTGAAAAAAGGTGATTCAACAAAGTATTGACATAGGGGTGTGAATACTTATGTAAATGAGACATTTTTGTTTTTCATTTTTCATAAATGTAACATTTCAAGCACTTGGTCCTAGAAGGGTATGTGTGTAGATGGGTGAGAAAAAAAACGAAATGTAATCCATTTTGAATTCAGGCTGTAATACAACAAAATGTAGAATAACTCAAGGGTTATGAATACTTTCTGAAGGCACTTGTAGATTCTACAGACTCTGTAGAGTACTCCAGACTCCACTTTTACATCAGCACAAAGTATAGTTTTTTTCACTATAAACCCAATACATATTTCACAGACAGTGATTTGCATTTTTGCCTCCATTCCTGCCATTATTGAAAGAGATCATGATACCTCACATCTCAAAATAGGGCTAGTTAATGTTAGGTCCCTCACTTCAAAGGCAGTTATAGTCAATGAACTAATCACTGATCATAATCTTGATGTGATTGGCCTGACTGAAACATGGCTTAAGCCTGATGAATTTACTGTGTTAAATGAGGCCTCACCTCCTGGCTACACTAGTGACCATATCCCCCGTGCATCCCGCAAAGACAGAGGTGTTGCTAACATTTACGATAGCAAATTTCAATTTACGAAAACAAAAATGACGTTTTTGTCTTTTGAGCTTTTAGTCATGAAATCTATGCAGCCTACTCAATCACTTTTTATAGCTACTGTTTACAGGCCTCCTGGGCCATATACAGCGTTCCTCACTGAGTTCCCTGAATTCCTATCGGACCTTGTAGTCATAGCAGATAATGTTATAATTTTGGGTGATTTTAATATTCACATGGAAAAGTCCACAGACCCACTCCAAAAGGCTTTCGGAGCCATCGTCGACTCAGTGGGTTTTGTCCAACATGTCTCTGGACCTACTCACTGTCACAGTCATACTCTGGACCTAGTTTTGTCCCATGGATTAAATGTTGTGGATCTTAATGTTTTTCCTCATAATCCTGGACTATCGCCATGTTATTACGTTTGCAATCGCAACAAATAATCTGCTAAAACGCCAACCAAGGAGCATCAAAAGTCGTGCTATAAATTCTCAGACCAAGGACGTCAGAGGACAACAATCAGTTAACCACCTAACTGAGGAACTCAATTTAACCTTGCGCGATACCCTAGATGCAGTTGCACCCCTAAAAACTAAAAACATTTGTCATAAGAAACTAGCTCCCTGGTATACACAAAATACCCGAGCTCTGAAGCAAGCTTCCAGAAAATTGGAACGGAAATGACGCCATAGCAAACTGGAAGTCTTCCAACTAGCTTTGAAAGACAGTACCGTGCAGTATCGAAGAGCCCTCACTGCTGCTCGATCATCCTATTTTTCCAACTTAATTGAGGAAAATAAGAACAATCCGAAATGTATTTTTGATACTGTCGCAAAGCTAACTAAAAAGCAGCATTCCCCAAGTGAGGATGGCTTTCACTTCAGCAGTAATATATTCATGAACTTCTTTGAGGAAAAGATCATGATCATTAGAAAGCAAATTACGGACTCCTCTTTAAATCTGCGTATTCCTCCAAAGCTCAGTTGTCCTGAGTCTGCACAACTCTGCCAGGACCTAGGATAAAGAGAGACACTCAAGTGTTTTAGTATTATATCTCTTGACACAATGCTGAAAATAATCTTGGCCTCTAAACCTTCATGCTGCATACTGAACCCTATTCCAACTAAACTACTGAAAGAGCTGCTTCCTGTGCTTGGCCCTCCTATGTTGAACATAATAAACGGCTCTCTATCCACCGGATGTGTACCAAACTCACTAAAAGTGGCAGTAATAAAGCCTCTCTTGAAAAAGCCAAACCTTGACCCAGAAAATATAAAAAACTATCGACCTATATCAAATCTTCCATTCCTCTCAAAAAGTTTAGAAAAAGCTGTTGCACAGCAACTCACTGTCTTCCTGAAGACAAACAATGTATATGAAATGCTTCAGTCTGGTTTTAGACCCCATCATAGCACTGAGACTGCACTTGTGAAGGTGGTAAATTACCTTTTAATGGCATCAGACCGAGGCTCTGCATCTGTCCTCGTGCTCCTAGACCTTAGTGCTGCTTTTGATACCGTCGATCACCACATTCTTTTGGAGAGATTGGAAACACAAATTGGTCTACACGGACAAGTTCTGGCCTGGTTTAGATCTTATCTGTCGGAAAGATATCAGTTTGTCTCTGTGAATGGCTTGTCCTCTGACAAATCAACTGTAAATTTCGGTGTTCCTCAAGGTTCGTTTTAGGACCACTATTGTTTTCACTATATATTTTACCTCTTGGAGATGTCAATAGAAAGCATAATGTTAACTTTCACTGCAATGCGGATGACACACAGCTGTACATTTCAATGAAACATGGTGAATTCCCAAAATTGCACTCGCTAGAAGCCTGTGTTTCAGACATAAGGAAGTGGATGGCTGCAAACGTTCTACTTTTAAACCCGGACAAAACAGAGATGTTTGTTCTAGGTCCCAAGAAACAAAGAGATCTTCTGTTGAATCTGACAATTCATCTTGATGGTTGTACAGTCGTCTCGAATAAAACTGTGAAGGACCTCGGCGTTACTCTGGACCCTGATCTCTCTTTTGACGAACATATCAAGACTGTTTCAAGGACAGCTTTTTTCCATCTACGTAACATTGCAAAAATCAGAAACTTTCTGTCCAAAAATTATGCAGAAAAATGAATCCATGCTTTTGTTACTTCTAGGTTAGATTACTGCAATGCTCTACTTTCCGGCTACCCGGATAAAGCACTAAATAAACTTCAGTTAGTGCTAAATACGGCTGCTAGAATCCTGACTAGAACCAAAAAATGTGATCATATTACTCCAGTGCTACACTGGCTTCCTGTTAAGGCAAGGGCTGATTTCAAGGTTTTACTGCTAACCTACAAAGCATTACATGGGCTTAATCCTACCTATCTTTCCGATTTGGTCCTGCCGTACATACCTACACGTACACTACGGTCACAAGACGCAGGCCATCTAATTGCCCCTAGAATTTCTGAGCAAACAGCTGGAGGCAGGGCTTTCTCCTATAGAGCTCCATTTTTATGGAATGGTCTGCCTACCCATGTGAGAGACGCAGACTCGGTGTCAACCTTTAAGTATTTACTGAATACTCATCTCTTCAGTGGGTCATATGATTGCGTGTAGTCTGGCCCCAGGAGTGTGAAGTTGAACGGAAAGGCTCTGGAGCAACAAACCACCCTTGCTGTCTCTGCCTGGCCGGTTCCCCTCTCTCCACTGGGATTCTCTGCCTCTAACCCCATTACAGGGGCTGAGTCAATGGCTTACTGGTGCTCTTTCATGACGTCCCTTGAGTCACTTGAGTGGGTTGAGTCACTGACGTGATCTTCCTGTCTGGGTAGCCCCCAGTTTCAACTGTTCTGCCTGTGATTATTATTAATTGACCATGCTGGTCATTTATGAACATTTGAACATCTTGGCCATGTTCTGTTATAATCTCCACCCGGCACAGCCAGAAGAGGACTGGCCACCCCTCATAGCCTGGTTCCTCTCTAGGTTTCTTCCTAGGTTTTGGCCTTTCTGGGGAGTTTGTCCTTGCCACCGTGCTTCTACACCTGCGTTGCTTGCTGTTTGGGGTTTTAGGCTGGGTTTCTGTACAGCACTTTGAGATATCAGCTGATGTAAGAAGGGCTATATAAATACATTTGATTTGATTTTGGCCTGTGGAATAGGTGTAGTAAAAGGACAGCAAAACTCTGTATTATTCAGTGCACCTTGAAAGTATACCACATATACATTCTACAGACCCTACTGAGTACTCCCAACCTCACTTTTACATCAGCACAAATAATTGTGTTTTCGTTATGTCAATGTATTCCATATACAGTGATTTGCGTTGTGGCCTATGGAATGGTTGTAGTTGGCCTGAAGACCCGACTTTGAACTGCATATAATTCCACGTCGGGAAGAAATGAGCGTGTGGATCAGGAACGTTTCCTCTCACGACCTCGACATGCCAGAATGCTGAATAAAATTATACTTTACCGGTTGTCTGTGTGGGTGGTCCTTTTGCAGGTAGGAACGTAAGACAAAATATCCACAGAGTAGTGTTATCAACCCGACCTTCAGTATGCTGGCCTGTATATTGTTTGCATTTCCGGTTTTATGTTTGAAAACTGAAGCAATTTGCACATGACGAACACTTGGTCAATATAATGGAGCTTAACCGAACGACAAACATTTCCAGCTGATTGCGAGGAAACATGTTTTGGTCAACTACATGTGGTTACGTTTGGCTATTGTTTCCATATTGTCCATCATGTGCAATGCATCAGCATGTTGAAAATACAAGTGACAGACCGGCGCCGCAAAAAAAAACAGTAAGCAACGCTTTCCTGTGGATAACGTTACCATATCTCCACATCCTACCACCAAAAGGACCAACAAGATGTTCAAACGGTAAAATAAGTGTGAATGTCATTTTATTCAACATTCTGCCTTATTGGGTCTTTTTTCCAGCGATTTCTTTCAGAATGATATTCATGGGTAACCATGGAAACAGTCCGAATTTTTTTTTAAAGGAAGGCGTAGTAAAAGGCCAGCAACACTGTATTATTCAGTGACCCATGAAATGATACCATTTACAGATTCTACAGACCCTACTGAGTACTCCCAACCCAACTCTTACATCGGCACGAAGAATACTTTTTTCACCATCAACCCAATATTGTCAACATACCAGTCTGAACATTGTATTTTTTAATAGTGGCCTTAAAATAATGTTTTTAAAACATATGTAAAGCCTTTTTACCATAAATGTCTTATTGCATTTGCTTATAAGCACAAAACAATCGAAATAGATACACATGTTATCTTTTGAATGAGTTTTCCACCATACAATGTTTTTGAAACGGGGGCTTTTATTTTGAAGGTTTCCTCATTACCGTATCCGAGTGACGTCATCTTTAGTGCTGCTAGCAGAATCGTAGCAGTCAGAGGAGTGAAAGATTAGTCTACGCAGAAGCATTGACAGAACTGTTCAAATACCGAAGGGTGATTTAAAAAAAAGTTATTTTTATCCCCGCACTCGACAGCAACATACGAGCGGATTATGATTGTCAAGAACTTGAAGAAGCGTGAGCGAAGATAAAGGACCTAACGGTATAAATGCGAAGTGTTTTCCGAATAGAAACGGCCAAAAGTCTCGTATCTGCTTTAAAGTTCCTGTGTTGGCAGGGACGAAAATATATGCAATGTCTTTTTGGGACAGGATTTTCTGACATTTATCATAAAGCATATTTTATTTACAGTTGATCCTTGGATAAAGGCATATCACCCAGTAGTCGCCTACCTAACTACCAACGGGAAAAGTTGACTCGTCCGTGCTACTGCAGGTAATTAAGTGGTAAAACATTACCTGCTCATTCATTGCGTGGTTACTGTAACGTTGGCACAGTTGGGTCACTATGGGACTCTGTAGAGCATTTACAAAAATGAGGCACTTCAATTATTATAAGTAGTGCATCAATGTAGCAGTTGTCAAAACATGTTTTGCTGACAACTTTGTTTAAATGGCTGTTTGGAGCTCGTCTGGACTGTTGCCCATGACTTATGCACAAGGAGTCACACATTTGTCGTTAGCAACAAGTGTAGACTAATGTCGTGTTTAAAACAACTGGAATTTAAATCACGACGTCAGTGATCTTCAGGTCGGAATTGGAATTCTGAGTTGGATTACCGTTCAAATCGATTTTTGCCAGTCTGAACTAGTTTTGTCACCTGAGTTCCTAGTTGTATGGACGCTGGGAAGTCGGAGATTTCCGAGTTCCCAGTTGTGTTGAACGCGGCATAACAGTGAAACGCTTACTTGCGGCCCTTCCCAAGAACGCAGAGAGAAAGAAAATTGAGAAATAATATCAAAGAAAAACATGTAATAATAAATACACAATGAGTAACGATTACATGCTCTATACACTGGGTACCAGTGGCGAGTCTGCGCAGGGGTACGAGGTAATTGAGGTAGATATGTACATATAACTGTAGCGCCTTGTGGTCGGTCTGATGCCAAGCAGTTGCCATTCCAAGCGGTGATGCAGCCAGTCAAGATGGTCATTATGGTGCAGCAGTAGAACTTTGTGGATCTGATGGTCCATGCCAAATATTTTCAGCCTCCTCAGGGGGAAGAGGCGTTGTTGTGCACTCGTCACCACTGAATTGGTGTTTGTGGACCATGATAAATCCTTAGTGATGTGGACACAGAGGAACTTTAAGCTCTCGACCCGCTACACTACAGCCCCGTCGATTTGAATGGGGGCATGCTCTGCCCTCCGTTTTCTGTAGTTCACGATCAGCTTCTTTGTCTTGCTGACGTTGAGGGAGAGCCAGGTCTCTGACCTACTCACTATAGGCTGTCTCATTGTCGTTGCTGATCAGGCCTGCCACCATTGTGTCGTCTGCAAACTTTATGATGGTCTTGGAGTCGTGTTTGGCCACGCAGTCGTGGGTGAACAGGGAGTACAGGAGGGGACTAAGCACAGACCCCTGAGGGGCCCCTGTGTTGATGGTCAGATTGGTGGATGTGTTGCTGCCTTGCCTTACCACCAGGGGGCGGCCCGTCAGGAAGTCCAGGAACCAGTTGCAGAGGGAGGTGTTTAATTCCAGGGTCCTTAGCTTAGTGATGAGCTTGGAAGGCACTATGGTGTTGAACGCTAAGCTGTAGTCAATGAACAGCATTCTCACATAGGTGTTCCTCTTGTCCAGGTGGGAGAGGGCAGTGTGGAGTGCAATAGAGATTGTGTCATCTGTGGATCTGTTGGGGCATTATGTGAATTGGAATGGGTCCATGGTGTCTGGGATGATGGTGTTGATGTGAGCCACGCCTTTCAAAGCATTTCATGGCTACAAATGTGAGTGCTACAGGACGATAGTCATTTAGATGGGTTTAAGCTGTATTGGAGTACTGAGAACTAAATACCCTACCAAAATTAAGTTACTTTTTCTGTTAGCGAGGGGGATCGTCTTCTGATCCAGAGATGGTGTAGGTGACTTGTGTCAAATTCCCTCCCTTGTCTGATGGATGATTATATGTGTCTGTTTTTGTTTACACAAGTGACTCAGCATTGTTATGATTGCCATTCATGAGTTGATACTGTCCACAATAGCAGGCAGTTAACTTTGTTACTTCCTCACTTGTTACAATGAATGCTAGGAGGTACAGTGAGATGGGAAATTTCAAATTAAGGTTGATGATACCAGCCCACCAGTATGTGTCAAAAATCCTTTCTGCCCTTGCCTTTGACAACTTGGATTGATTCCCAGCTCGAGAAAACATACAGCACCTAATATCCTTTAGTGTCAACAATATACTTTGTTTTATTAAAAAAAAAAAAAAATCTCCTTTAGTTAACCAGGTAGGCTCATTGAGAACAAAGTTCTCATTTGCAACTGCGACCTGTCCAAGATAAAGCATAGCAAGTCGACACATTCAACAACACAGAGTTACACATGGAATAAACAAAACATAGTCAATAATACAGTAAACAAAGGAAAACAAAAAGTCTATATGCAGTGTGTGCAAATGAGGTAAGATAAGGGAGTTTAGGCAATAAATAGGCCATGGTGGCGAAGTAATTACAATATAGCAATTAAACACTGGAAGGGTAGATGTGCAGAAGATGAGTGTGCAAGTAGAGATACTGGGGTGCAAATGAGCAAGATAAATAAATACTGTATGGGGATGAGGTAGGTAGATAGATGGGCTGTTTACAGATGGGCTATGTACAGGTGCAATGATCTGGGAGCTGCTCTGACAGCTGGTGCTTAAAGCTAGTGAGGGAGATATGAGTCTCCAGCTTCAGATATTTTTGCAGTTCATTCCAGTCATTGGCAGCAGAGAACTGGAAGGAAAGACAACCAAAGGAGGAATTGGCTTTGGGAGTGACCAGTGAGATATACCTGCTGGAGTGTGTGCTACAAGTGGGTGCTTCTATGGTGATCAGTGAGCTGAGATGAGGTGGGGCTTTACCTAGCAGATACTTGTAGATAACCTGTAGCCAGTGGGTTTGGCAACGAGTATGAAGCGAGGGACAACCAACGAGGGAATACAGGTCGCAATGGTGGGTAGTGTATGGGGCTTTGGTGATAAAACGGATGGCACTGTGATAGACTGCATCCTGTTTGTTGAGTAGTGTTGTAGGCTATTTTATAGATGACATCACTGAAGTCGAGAATCGGTAGGGTGGTCAGTTTTACGAGGGTATGTCTGGCAGCATGAGTGAGGGATGCTTTGTTGCGATATAGGAAGCCAATTCTAGATTTAATTTTGGATTGGCGATGCTTAATGAAAGTCTGGAAGGAGTGTTTACAGTCTAACCAGACACCTAGGTACTTATAGTTGTCCACGTATTCTAAGTCACAGCCGTCCAGAGTAGTGATGCTGGACGGGCGAGCAGGTGCGAGCAGTGATCGGTAGCATACATTTAGTTTTACTTGCATTTAAGAGCAGTTGGATGCCATGGATGGAGAGTTGTATGGCATTGAAGCTTGTCTGGAGGTTAGTTAACACAGTGTCCAAAGAGGGACCAGAAGTATACTGAACGGTGTCGTCTGCGTACAGGTGTACCAGAGAATCACCAGCAGCAAGAGCAACATCATTGATGTATACAGAGAAGAGTCGGCCCGAGAATTGAACCCTGTGACACCCCATAGAGACTGCCTGAGGTCCGGACAACAGGCCCTCCGATTTGACACACTGAACTATATCAGAGAAGTATTTGGTAAACCAGGCGAGGCAATCCTTTCAGAAACCAAGGCTGTCGAGTCTGCCAATAAGAATGTGGTGAATGATAGAGTCGAAAGACTTGGCCAGGTCGATGAATACAGCTGCACAGAATTGTCTCTTATTGATGGCAGTTATGATGTTGTTTAGGACCTTGAGCTTGGCTGAGGTGCACCCACGACCAGCTCTGAAACCAGATTGCATAGCGGAGAAGGTACATTGTTGTATTTTGTTCCATGACAAGCCAGGTCAAAACTGACCAGTCCAAAATTCACAAGTCTCACTGACCGCCTTGACTGAATGGGTCACAGATTTGTATTTTTAGAAAGTTGAATTGCTTGGAATACTTCTCAGATGTCACCTTGGACATGGGCATTCTGTTTGCTCTTTCCCTTTCACTTTTCATATCATAAACATTTTATATGGTGGTTGGTTGATAGTTGATTACACCTACACTGTTCCCCAGAGGTATCTAAAAACCTCTGTTGAACTGCAGTTTTTTCTCTCAAATCAATCAAATTCAGCATGGCATTAGTGATGGGGGATAAAATCAATACAATTACAAATTGGGATATCTTTTATTTTTTTTATTTTTTTGCAATATATCGTAATGACAATATCGCAATATTATTTAGCGCTAGTTGGCTGTACCTGCACAAAAACTCCAGTATTTTTCCTTCATAGCTTGTTCTTGATCTTATTTTAAAATAAGCCAATTTAGTTTTCAGCACTTATTTCCATGACTGATCATAACTCGTTTTCCCATGGTTCTCTCTTGTCCCTCTGCAGCAGGTGAGCAATATGTTTGGACCATGGAATAGCAATACAATCACAGTATTGAATCACAATACATAGAATTGTGTAAATCGGAATACATATCGTATCGGCACGTAAGTACTGCGATAATATTGTATCTTGAGGTCCCCGGCAATTCCCAACGCTGCATAGCATGTGTGTGGTAGTTTGCAAGAGAGATGACTCAGAACTTGACCTGACCTGAGAGTCTTTATTTGGTCGTGTTTCAGAGAGACACTCACCTCTTATTCATTTTGGGGAGGATTGGGAGAGGGGCGGGGGGGGGCAGCCAAGCACAAGAATACTTGTAAAGGAAATGTCATGTGACACCCTGGCCTTTGAACACTTCCCTTTCCCTCAGCCGGCCGGAAGAGCTAGCAGGGGAACAGGTGTGACCCAGCTTTAGCCTGCCTGGGAAACACCACACAACATAACCTACTGCAGCAGACTAACAGGAAACTGAAGGAGCCAATTGCAGACAGTAGATGTTGTTCTTTATCTTGAATTTAAACTTGGTTTCTTGGTTTATCAAACCAGTTGGCTGTTTACTAAACTGAGTTTTATTCAGTTAATCCATTGTCTGAACTCTAACATTGTGGCATGATTAGAGTAGATAGTTTAATTGTCTCACGTACAGGGTTACAGATGTACAGTGAGCCCCAAAAGTATTGGGACAACAGTGACACATTTAGTAGTTTTGGCTCTTATACAAGACTAAGGTTAAAGGTCAGACTGTCAGCTTTAATTTTAGGTTATTTTCATCCATATCTGGTCAACTGTTTATAAATTACAGCACCTTTTGTACAAAGCCCTCCCATTCTACGGGGGACAAATATCATATTCCCCCCCAAATTGCTAATCTCCTGTTAGTGTCATAGTGAGAAGTTAGCATGTCTTGGGGTATGATATTTGTGCGTCTGTAATAGAGGTCGACTGATTTATGATTTTTCAATACGATTATTGGAGGACCAAAAAAGCCGATACTGATTAATCGGCCATTTTTTACATTTCTAATAATGACAATTACAACAATACTGAATTAACACTTGTTTTAACTTAATATAAAACATAAATAAAATCAATTTAGCCTCAAATAAAGAAACATGTTCAATTTGGTTTAATGCAAAAACAAAGTGTTGGAGAAGAAAGTAATATGTGCCATGTAAAAAAGCTAACGTTTAAGTTCCTTGCTCAGAACATGAGAACATATGAAAGTTGGTGGTTCCTTTTAACATGAGACTTCAATATTCCAGGGTAAGAAGTTTTAGGTTGTAGTTAATATAGTATTTATAGGACTATTTCTCTCTATACCATTTGTATTTCATATACCTTTGACTGTGGATGTTCTTATAGGCACTATAGTATTGCCAGTGTAACAGTATAGCTTCCGTTCCCCTCCTTGCCCCTACCTGGGCTCGAACCAGAAACACATAGACAACAGCCACACTCGAAGCATCGTTACCCATCGCTCCACAAAAGCCGCGGCCCTTGCAGCGCTAGGGGAATAACTACTCCAAATCTAAAAGCGAGTGACGTTTGAAACAGTATTAGCGCACACCCAGCTAACTAGCTAGCCATTTCACATTGGTTACACCAGCCATTAGGCTGATAGGCTTGAAGTCATAAACAGCGCTCTGCTTGCGAAGAGCTGCTGGCAAAACGCACAAAAGTGCTGTTTGAATGAATGATTACGGGCCTGCTGCTGTTCAGTCAGACTGCTCTATCAAATCAGACTTAATTATAACATAATAACACACAGAAATACGAGCCTTTGGCCATTTTATGATCGAATCCGGAAACTATCATTTCGAAAACAAAACGTTTATTTCAGTGAAATACGGAACCGTTCGGTATTTTATCTAACGGATAGGCATCCCTAAGTCTAAATATTCTTGTTACATTGCACAACCTTCAATGTATGTCATAATTACGTAAAATTCTGGCAAATTAGTTCGCAATGAGCCAGGCAGCCCAAACTGTTGCATATAACCTGACTCTGCGTGCAATGAACGCAAGAGAAATTACACAATTTCACCTGGTTAATATTGCCTGCTAAACTGGATCAGTAGTTATAACTAGTGATTATGATTGATTGTTTTTTATAAAATAAGTTTAATGCTAGCTAGCAATTTACCTTGGCCTCTACTACATTCGTGTGACAGGCAAGCTACTCGTGGAGGTCAATGGTTAGAGCGTTGGACTAGTTAACTATGCGGTTGCAAGATTGGAACCCCTGATCTGACAAGGTGAAAATCTGTCGCTCTGCCCATGAACAAGGCAGTTAACCCACAGTTCCTAGGCAGTCATTGAAAATAAGAATGTGTTCTTAACTGACTTGCCTAGTTAAATAAAAGGTATAAAAAAAAATCCTATTGTTATGAAAACTTGAAATCGGCCCTAATTAATCGCCCATTCCGATTAATCGGTCGACCTCTAGTCTGTAACGTTCTTACTCGTCATTATTCACAATTCATTCAGGACTATCCGTAATCATGGCAGCATCCACATGAATGTAACAGTGTTTAGAAACATTATATTCTGATTTACAATAAAAGTGACTCCAAATTGATACAGCATTATTTACCATTGATTTCTATTGGGCACAACATAATGTGAAACACAACCAAAACAAACAAAAAATGCATCCAACAAGTTTGTAGAGTCACAAGCTTGATGTAATCATTGCGTGCTAGGAATATGGGACCAAATACAATACGTTTGACTTCTTTAAAAGCCACAAGTGAATTTGTCACTAAAAACTGCTGTAATTTCTAAATGGTTCACCCGATATGGATGAAAATACCATCCAATTAAAATTGACAGTCTGCACTTTAACCTCAGTCATTGTATAATTTTAAATCCAAAAAAACACAAAATGTCACTGTCTCAATACTTTTGGAGCTCACTGTAATTACAGAGTATAGTGAAATTCTTTCGCTCCAACATTACAGGACAAATGGAAATAAGACCTGTGGGGCAGGGGGGATTGGAGTAGGTAGCTGACTAGTGGTGGCTATTCATCATGCTAAATGTCCACTGGGGTGGAGGCAGGGTGAAATGTCAGTTGGTGGGGGGTTAGGAGTGGACAAGGGGAGTAGGTAGCTGACTAGTGGTGGCTATTCATCTTGCTAAATGTCCACTGGGGTGGAGGCAGGGTGAAATGTCAGTTGGTGGGGGGTTAGGAGTGGACAAGGGGAGTAGGTAGCTGACTAGTGGTGGCTATTCATCATGCTAAATGTCCACTGGTGGGGGGTTAGGAGGGGACAAGGGGAGTAGGTAGCTGACTAGTGGTGGCTATTCATCATGCTAAATGTCCACTGGTGGGGGGTTAGGAGGGGACAAGGGGAGTAGGTAGCTGACTAGTGGTGGCTATTCATCATGCTAAATGTCCATTGGGGTGGAGGCAGGGTGAAATGTCAGTTGGTGGGGGGTTAGGAGGGGACAAGGGGAGTAGGTAGCTGACTAGTGGTGGCTATTCATCATGCTAAATGTCCATTGGGGTGGAGGCAGGGTGAAATGTCAGTTGGTGGGGGGTTAGGAGGGGACAAGGGGAGTAGGTAGCTGACTAGTGGTGGCTATTCATCATGCTAAATGTCCACTGGTGGGGGGTTAGGAGGGGACAAGGGGAGTAGGTAGCTGACTAGTGGTGGCTATTCAGCAGCCTGATGATCTGGGGGGTTAGAAGCTATTTGCCAAGAACTGCAAAGCTGCTGTGTTTTTTCACGCTCAAGAATGGTCCACCACCCAAAGGACACCCAGCCAATTTGACACAACTATGGGAAGCATTGAAGTCAACACTGGCCAGCATCCCTGTGGAACACTTTCGACACCTTGTAGAGTCCATGCCCACAATTGAGGCTGTTCTGAGGGCAAAAGTGGGCTCATCTCAATATTAGGAAGGTGTTCCTAATGTTTTGTACATTCTGTGTTTGTTTGATCTAGCTAGGGGTGTGCAGTTCAGACATGGAAATGTAGTCTTTATTTACCCTACAGAGTGGGTTTTCGTGGGCTATTTTTAAATTTTTGATCATACGCTGCTAACTTCAGTAAGGCCGCAAGGTAATAATGAATTTATCCACAAACCATAAATGATCTGCTATTAGTAAAAAAAACTTGAGGTTCTTTGAAATGAATTCCTTTGGTGGACTGCACGGCCATTTGAGCCGAGACTTGCATTACTGAAACAGGTGTGTCTTTCTTGTCATTGTTCACCGTTTACTCCAGTTTCAACGGTGTTATTCCCTTTTCAATGTTGAGACATACAATTTAAAGCATTAGAAAGCTAACATTATTAAATTTTTAACCAGAAGATGCCCATATTTGGCACGTTTTCTTTTGCTTAAACTTGGTGAGTAAGCTTTTGTTGAACATGAAACAAAGTATGCCCCAAGACTGATGAATTTGGGGGCTCCCGAGGGGTGCAGCGTTCTAAGGCACTACATCTCGGTGCTTGAGGCGATGCTACAGACACCCTGGTTTGATTCCAGGCTGTATCACAAGCAGCCGTGAATAGGAGTCCCGTAGGGCGGTGCACATTTGGCCCAGCGTCATCTGGGTTTGACCGGTGTAGGCAGTCATTGTAAATAAGAATTTGTTCTTGCCTAGTTAAGTAAAGGTTCAAATAAAAAATGAATGCACTAAGTAAGTCGCTCTGGATAAGAGGGTCTGATAAATGACACTTTTAAAATGTAAGGAATGTTATTTGCCTTCATTAAAACAATGTTTTTGTTGCATATTTCAGTCCGGAACCTGCCTAGGTTTACGGGGAGTAAATGGCACACTATAGCAGTTCACAAAAAGCCTAAAATAGATGAGACTCCTATTATTCCAGAACTGCATCTTACATCTTTTGGTTGGAAAACATTTCCCTACTTTTATCAACCAGTCTATTTTGAATTTGGGATAAAGCTGCCATGATTTGGCAAGCAATGCAGCTTTTCTACAACTTGTGTTTTTTTAGCTTATCTACAATTTCAGCCAATCAAAACACCTAAAAATAACCCATGGTATCAAGAACAAGATGAAACGAGCCACTTATGATTCTCCAAATGGCAGTTTCTTGTCATTCTTGCTAGCAATCTGGCCATCCAGAATCGCAACACACTGACTTCTGCTCCATTAAAGTGCACACATCGTTTTATATCTTTATGTGTGGTCTCATTTGAAATAGGTGGAGATTCAAGTGGCAATTCTTTCCAAAAAAATTAAGTTCAATATGATTAGACTATAGTTAACTACAGTGGCTGTAAAATATACTGAACAAAAATATAAAAATATAAATGCAACACTTTCAACAATGTTATATTTTTCATATAAGGAAATCAGTCAATTTAAATAAATTCATTAGGCCTCAATCTATGGATTTCGGATGACTGGGTATGGGTGCAGCCATTGATGTAGAGGTCCTGGGCTCAGACAATCCCGCTGGTGAAGTAGCCAGATGTGGATGTCCTGGGCTGGCATGGTTACACGTGATCTGCCGTTTTGAGGCCGGTTTGATGTACTGACAAATTCTCTAAAACAAAGTTGGAGGTGGCTTATGGTAGAGGAATGAACATTACATTCTCTGGCAACAGCTCTGGTGAACATTGCTACAGTCAGCATGCCAATTGCACACTCCCTCAACTTGAGACATATGTGGTATTGTGTTGTGTGACAACTGCACATTTAGTGGCATTTTATTGTCCCCAGCACAAAGTGCACCTTTGTAATGATGCGTTTAATAAGCTTCTTGATACGACACCTGTCAGGTGAATGGATTATCTTGGCAAAGGAGAAATGCTCACTAACAGGGATGTAAACGCATATGTGCACAATCTGAGAGAAACAAGCTTTTTGTGCATATCGTACATTTCCGGGATCTTTTATTTCAGCTCATTAAACATGGGACCAACACTTTACATGTTGCGTTTCTGTTCAGTATAAATATTGATAATGGAAAGAAGTGAAGAGCGCTCAACCAACGTGAGTCGAGGTGCAACCAAAACATAATTGAAAAGGCCCACAGGCTACCATGGTGAGCGAGTTTTGCACATTTTTAATTTCCAATAAGTATTGATTACCCATTTATTTGCCTGCAACTCGTTCTCCTAAAAGGTAGGCTGTATCCTGTATGCAAAACGTAGGTTAAGAGAAAGTGGAAGTGTCCGCCGTCATCATTCTTGCTGCTTCATGTTCAGTAGCCATACCTGTGAGATCAGGTGCACAAGTGGTCTCTATTAAATGGAGTAGGCTGTAGTCTATGCATGGGCGGAGAAGCACTGGGCAGTTATCTTTGCAAGGATATGTACTTCCTAAATATGATTAGGCTATAGTTTACTACATTGCGTAGAAATAAATATTGATCAACCATATTTGTGTCCGTCTGAAAATTGTCCCACTCCTAAAGGTAGGCTATAAAATGTAGCTCAAGACAAAGTGCAAGTCTCTCCAACTCTGCTCTCTTCAAACTATGTCTAGCCTGTTGGCTGATATAGCCCAGTAATACAGATAGCCTAATATAATGAGGTGAAAATCTCTGGTAATTTGCCCTATTTCAGAGGTTATTTCTGCGCATTTCGATATTGCCTATAAGGCGTAAAATTGCAGCTCACTTGCAAGCTATGGTCCCAACATCACATACACCTAAAATAACATTGCGGGACTGCGGTTGGGTTCGAGACAATTTCTTGTGGTAGCGGGAGGGAGTCGGACAGACAGTAGGTGCTTGCTGGTGCGGTATGAAAGCTGCGGGTGCAGGCGGGATGAAGAAATCTGTCCCATGCAGACCTCTACTTTGGGCGACAAATTATGCTGTTTACATGCACCATAGGCCTCTGCGGTACTAGAACAAGTTTATTTTGAAGTGTGTTAGCCTAAATGGCCAATTATTCTGTTTAGAGATGCACCGATATTATATTTTCTGGCCGATACCGATATCCGATTATTTTCCTTACCAAAAATAAAACCTATATTGATAAGAGATATATAAACATTCAGCACCCTTTTTAAGCATTCTAGTACAGTTAAATAGTTAACACACACAGAACGCTGCGTCCAAGGCACTGCATCTCAGTGGTTCGAATCCAGGCTCTATCACATCCGGCTGTGATTGGGAGTCCCATAGGGCGGCACACAATTGACCCAGCGTTTGGCCCGGTGTAGGCCGTCATTGTAAATAACTGAATTGCTAAGAACAAATTCTTAAGTTAAATAAAGGTTACACACACACCACACTGATCAAAAAGTTATTTTGTTGGCATTTACGTATGTCCCCATTACCAGTACAACATAATTTAAACCTTTTTCTTTCACTTACTTGCTGTGCTGTTTCGTTGCTCAGTTGTTTCTTTCTCAACCAGGATTTCTCATACTATGGAACGCCGTTTGGGTCTTTGCGTGTCAAAAAATACACATCAAATAACGCCATTTAACATGACAAATAAGCTTGTTGATCCATCAGGACCTGAATATCACTGCACGCCACATAATAATTTAAGGCATTCATTAATTATATATATTTACGTAGATATTACACATTGATTACACTATCACTCATATTTCATATGTCATAGGTATGCTATGATGCTGGCAAAAGTTGTTTTGCGCATATACAGTGCTGGTCAGAAAAAAGCTAGCTGGCGCATAGATGCAAACAATGTTCTTCCCCAAAAACATAGCAAATCGACAATCTGTTTCAGTAGCTATAGTTAGCTAACTAACTATATAGCTAGGTGTCATCTAAAATGACCCTATTTCATCAAACAGTTCTTATTTGAAGAATGGTGGTGGGACCCATCTATGTGAAGCTAGCCACAATAAGAATTGGCCACAATAGTTTACTTTGCGGTTAGCCTTCAAAATAAAAGTATGTCATTGACAGTGACGCAAATGAATACGAATAGAATTATGCCATATTTGAATAGATCATGCTAAATGAGGTTGAAATGTTGTTATATAAAATCAACAAAACACAATAATTTGACAAATCTGAAATCACACTGGATGTATTACACTTTAGAATTGCATTAGGGCATACAGTTGAAGTTAACATACACACTCTTTCACGATTCCTGACATTTAATCCAAGTAAAAATCCCCTGTTTTAGGTCAGTTAGGATCACCACTTTATTTTAAGAATGTGAAATGTCTGAGAGCCTGAGAAAGAGCCTGAGAAAAATCCAATCAGGAACGCAGCGGTTTCTAAATAAGAGTCCCTTCCTATGCGTCCCTATTGAGCAGTGAATGGGATATCAACGAGATTCCTTTTTCTATGGTGTCCTTAACGTATCTAGTGTCACAAGACATAGTTTCAGGCTTTTATTTAGAAAAATGAGCGTGAAGGACAACATTGCGTCAGTGTTCGGCTGGTGGCTCTCATAGTGATTTGTGCGTAATAGACAAATGCGGCCATTGTTTCTGTCGCTCCTACTAAGAATCCAACTGTCCCGGTTGATATATTATCGAATAGATATTTGAAAAACACCTTGAGGATTGATTATAAACAACGTTTGCCATGTTTCTGTCGATATTATGGATCTAATTTGGAATATTATATCGGCGTTGTCGTGACCGCAATTTCCGGTCGATTTCTCAGCCAAACGTGAAGAACAAACGGAGCTATTTCGGGTACAAAAATAATCCTTATGGAAAAAGGAACATTTGCTATCTAACTGTGAGTCTCGTGAGTGAAAACATCCGAAGCTCATCAAAGGTAAATTATTTAATTTTATTTGCTTTTCTGATTTTCGTGACCAAGCTGCCTGCTGCTAGCTAGGCATAATGCTATGCTAGGCTATCGATAAACTTACATAATTTCAAAATCTGAGATGACAGGGTGATTAACAAAAGGCTAAGCTGTGTTTCAATATATTTCACTTGTGATTTCATGAATATTAATATTTTCTAGTAATATTTTTTGTCCGTTGCGTTATCCTAATAAGTGTCAGTTGATGACAATTCTCCCGGATCCGGGATGGTAGTTCCAAGAGGATAAACGATGTAGAACTGTAGAATTTAGAATATACAGTTGAAGTCGGAAATTTAAATACACCTTAGCAAATACATTTAAACTAAGTTTTTTTACAATTCCTGACATTTAATCCCAGTAAAAATTCCCTGTTTTAGGTCAGCTAGGATCACCACTTTATTTTAAGAATGTGAAATGTCAGAATAAAGTAGAGAGAATGAGTTATTTCAGCTTTTATGTCTTTCATCACATTCCCAGTGGGTCAGAAGTTTGCTTACACTCAATTAGTATTTGGTAGCATTGCCTTTAAATTGTTTAACTTGGGTCAAATGTTTTGGGTAACCTTCCACAAGCTTCCTACAATAAGTTGGGTGAATATAGGCCCATTCCTCCTGACAGAGCTGGTGTAACTGAGTCAGGTTTGTAGGCCTCCTGGCTCGCACATGCTTTTTCAGTTCTGCCCACACATTTTCTATGGGATTGAGGTCAGGGCTTTGTGATGGCCACTCCAATACCTTGACTTTGTTGTCCTTGACCCATTTTGCCACAACTTTGGAAGTATGCTTGGGGTCATTGTCCTTTTTGGAAGACCCATGTGCGACCAAGCTTTAACTTCCTGACTGATGTCTTGAGATGTTGCTTCAATATATCCACATACTTTTCTCTCCTCATGATGCCATCTATTTTGGGAAGTGCACCAGTCCCTCCTGCAGCAAAGCACCCCCACAACATGATGCTGCCACTCCGTGCTTCACGGTTGGGATGGTGTTCTTTGGCTTGCAAGCATCCCCTTTTTCCTCCAAACATAATGATGGTCATTATGGCCAAACAGTTCTATTTTTGTTTCATCAGACCAGAGGACATTTCTCCAAAAAGTATGATCTTTGTCCCTATGTGCAGTGCAAACCATAGTCTGGCTTTATTATGGTGGTTTTGGAGCAGTGACTTCTTCCTTGCTGAGCGGCCTTTCAGGTAATGTCGATATAGGACTCGTTTTACTGTGGATATAGATACTTTTATACCTGTTTCCTCCTGCATCTTCACAAGGTCCTTTGCTGTTTTTCTGGGATTGATTTGCACTTTTCGCACCAAAATACGTTAATCTCTAGGAGACAGAACGCATCTCCTTCCTGAGTGGTATGATGGCTGCGTGGTCCCATGGCATTTATACTTGCGCCTCCATCCTGAGCGGTATGGCAGTTGCGTGGTCCCATGGTGTTTTTACTTGCGTACTATTGTTTGTACAGATGAACGTGGTACCTTCAGGCATTTGGAAATTGCTCCCAAGGATGAACCAAGTACTTGTATGAGGTGACTACCTCAAGTTCTGAACCCTCAGTGGCAGTAAGAACACCTGTGGGAAGAGGGGCATTCTTCTTACCAAACCACATTAACTTTTGTTTTGGAGGTGTTCAGAACAAGGTTCAGGGTGAGCGTGCCCAAGCTTTCTAAGAAAGCTTTGTTGTAGAGCATTTAACACAAAATCCAGGGAGGGACCAGCTCTGTATAAGACTGTATCATCTACATATAAATGGATAAGAGAGCTTCCTACTGCCTGATCTATGTTGTTGATGTAAATTGAGAAGCGCGTGGGGCCTAGGATTGAGCCTTGGGGTACTCCCTTGGTGACAGGCAGGAGATGAGCTTCAAAGTTAGAATTCGTATAGACCTAACTGTATTAAAAATCTTTCTCTTTCTGGTGCTCCTTACATTATGTTTGGTGCGTAACATTTTTAAAGTTGGCAGCTGTGAGTATTTTTGGTCGAAAGTGTTTTTTGTTTATAAGGGGGAGACGGACAGTGTGTGAGGGATGGATAGTGTTTGTCTGTGTTAACTGAAGAGAAGGCTTCATGCAGTGTTCTCCCTTTATTGCCACAATGACATGCAGATCAGTATGCATATACTGTATATTCCCTTCTCACATTCCTCAAGCCAAATCACAGGTAGGCCTTTGCAAATATATGCAAATTAGCCGCTCTATTATATTATAAAGTGTGAAGTTAAATTCAAGATGTTTTTTAAAGTGAGTAAAAGTGTGAATATCAGTGATTGGCATTTTGTGTAGCAAATGCGCATAACTTTTATAAATGGTAACAAGTGTCCAGGGGACGGGTCGAACAGGATGCTAGGCCTCTGAATTTTTCCCCCTGTGGTGTCTCGATACTACTCGGCATTGTGCTACTTGGCCTGGTAGCGTGACAACACTAATCACTGATGCATTTGTTCATGTCTTATAATTAACTCTGGCAAATACATTTTATAACAAATTCAATAATTTATTTGATATCCTATTGAGTTCAATAAATGTTTTTGTATTGTTGAATTCTGTTTTAATGTCTGGATGCTTATTTTTCAGAAATGTTGTGCACAAAGTTGTTTACATTCCTTTTAGTGAGCATTACTCCTTTGCCAAGATAATCAATCCACCTGACAGGTGTGGCATATCCAGAAGCTGATTAAACAGCATGATCATTACACAGGTGCACCTTGTGCTGGGGAAAATAAAAGGCCAGTCTAAAATGTGCATTTTTGTCACACAACACAATGCCACAGATGTCTAAAGTGCACAATTGGCATGCTGACTGCAACAATGTCCACCAGAGCTGTTTCCTGGGAATGTAATATTCATTCCTCTACCACAACATCGTTTTAGAGAATTTGGCAGTACGTCCAACCGGCCTCATAACCGCAGACCACGTGTAACCACGCCAGCCCAGGATATCCACATCCGACTACTTCACCTGCAGGATTGTCTGAGACCAGCCACCCAGACAGGCGATGGAAATTGTGAGTAGTTCTGTCTGTAATAAAGCCCTTTTGTGGGGAAAAACTCATTCTAATTGGCTGGGCCTGGCTCCCCAGTGGTTGGACCTGGCTCCCAAGTGGGTGGGCCTATGCCCTCCCAGGCACACCCATGGCTGCGCCCCTGCCCAGTCATGTGAAATCCATAGATTAGGACCTAATGAATTGATGTTAATTCACTGATTTCCTTATATGAACTGTAACTCAGTGAAAATAATTTAAATTCTTGAATGTTGCATTTATATTTTTGCTCAATATATAATATTTACGTAAAAACACATTGTATGTGGACATGTTTCTTATTACTGTAACACTGACAAGTTCTTGTAAAACACATTATTCATCATCTAGAGCAGTGGTTCCCAACTCCAGTGCTCGAACCCCAAAAGTACACATTTTTAGCCTAGGACAAGCACACCTGATTCAACTTGTCAAATATTCACCATGCCTGTTGGGAACCATTGATCTAGAGGAGTAGTCATTAGATGAGCACAAGTGAATTTAATTTATTCACTTAAACACTGTCTAACGAATGAGGATCTTTTTCTCAAACACCCCCATTACCACACTTTACCTTTTCATTACTGAAATGACTTAAAACATTCAAATTGGGAGAAACTCTTTAGAGAACCATTACCGTACCAACATGGAGGCATGAATGGGCTTTAGTGATGTGGTCGATTGTTTGCTGACTCATAATGGCAGTCTCCTATTCCTTGCAGATTGATCTAAGGGCCTCTCATTACCAAAACACACATCTCATTACTGCAGCATTTTTACGTCTGTTTTGGTAATGATAATAAGCCAATGGGTGTGCTATGCTGGTAACTTTAATCACTTATTAGGACCGCTGTTTACACCACCTGTAAAACATCTGTTATTTGATTAAGTATAGTTTTCCAAGAAATACTGCGTGCACTTAGCTATACTGATGTTTGATATCCCAGGACAGGGTTTGGTCCATATCCCACATATTTAGATGAGCAAATGGCATAACATGATATGCCTAAGGAATCCCATTTAAATGTATAAATGCATCTAAAATACATTAAAACCCACACACATCCACGTCCTAATACACCAATATAACCTATAAAAATGTTGGGGAAGTCACTTAGAACCACACATATCCACATCCTAATACACCAATATAACCTATAAAGACGTTGGGGAAGTAACTTTTTCTAAAAAACGTAATTTTGTAATGCGTAAGTCCGCTTTTGAAAACACATGCAATTAATTACAATACTTATGCCAAAATATGAGGTATTTTTACCCATCAACCCATCTACTGTTTTCTGTAGGGCAACTAAGTATTTTGTTGGCAACAGGACATTTTCACGGCGCAATGGACTGATGAGTGTTTCATCTGAACTGCTATTGCGTCACATATTGTTTCCTTTCATCGGAAACTAACCCCAGCAGCCGAAGGCTTTGGATACACAACGTCAAACACGACCTGCCAATACTCTGGGAAAGTCTCAAGATTAATCCAGTTTCCTGTTTTAATTTAGGCCAACACCCTTCCACAGCTCTTAATCTAATAACCAGTATTGGATACCTGATGTGTCTGAGATAAAAGTCAAAACTATTTATGAATTCATTAGGCTGTAACAAACGTTACATGCAGAAAGGCATGCAAAAGTGAAGGCTCCTCCTCAGAAGAAGGGGAGGATCATCCTCCTCAGTGAATTTCATAAAAATGTGAAACATTTTAAAAAGTTATCCTTTTTAGATACAATTATGCCAAATATATTCACATGTCCACAGATAATTGATTGAAACACACTGCTTAGCAAACATTTTAATAGTTAGCTTAATTTCAGTTTGTGACTAAACAAGCAAGTATAGTGTAGAGAATCATTGTACCTTCTAAACTGCTGTGTAATATCTTTTCAATAGCCAAAAGTATTGTATTTTCAGCTGTTTGAAGCTGTTGTACAAAACCAAAAGTAAAAAATGCAAAGATTAAACATAACAATGGGAAGCATAGAAATAGCCCACAGAACAGATCTACCATTTCTTAGACTTGCTTTCAATGATGACATATCTATAACACACATTTCTATGTGAATTTGGTTGGGTTGCTCAAAAGGTTATGTTGCAGCTAGCTAGTAAATGCATCTAGCAAGTTTCGTGTACTCAAACACCTGGCTCAAACAGAGAGTGATGCTATGTTAGCTAGCTGGTTATGGCTATCCAACACTGGAACTCTTCCAAGTCGGTCAGCTTTAAGTTTTATTTATTGCCACTGGGGCCTTCCGGTGTAACTGCTAAACTGCT
Source organism: Oncorhynchus mykiss (assembly GCF_057628025.1). Taxonomy (NCBI): domain Eukaryota; kingdom Metazoa; phylum Chordata; class Actinopteri; order Salmoniformes; family Salmonidae; genus Oncorhynchus; species Oncorhynchus mykiss. Next base: position 49,510,034 of record NC_143023.1, on the reverse strand, counting down.
TGCTGTACGCTGTACTGCCTGATTGTAGTGGGTTTACTAACACGTTAGTAATTGTAGCTATATTGACTATGGCGTTAACTAATATGGTGACAACGATGTAGGCTGTGTGGAGCGGTTAGCCGTTATGGTATGAAAGTTTGGCTTGGAAAGGTTTTTTCGCAGGGTCACGGAATAAGGCGTAGATGCAAGAAGGAATTATGCAAAGAGATCATACTGTTTGTATGTGGCTGATATGCATGTGAATTGTGTTTGGGGATGATCAATGGTCTATTCATTCCGCCAATTATGTTAAAGTTACTTAAACGGAAGCACACTGAACGAAACGGGGATAAACATACTTGAATTTGTCCTGTAGAAACTCTCGTTTGCAACTGTTTGGACTAGTGATTACACCCTAAATCAGCTAGTTGTGTGCAAGGCGGTATGTGTCATTGTCACCTTGATTAACAACAAAATAACTACCCGTGCACCTACATTGTAAACTTTCATTCGTAGGCTAGGTTGTAGCAACCTCATGATGGGTATAGGGAAAATTTGAGTATCGTGTAATAACTTAAACCAATCAATGTTACGTTGAGCTGGCTGAACGGAAAATTAATGAGTCATCCAATATGCTGAAATTGAAATAGGGTCATGCTCATGAAACAAAAACAAATTGTCCTTCCTAATCTTAAACGGCACTGACTACCATTGGTATGCATTTCACTCAAGTGATGGAACTTTATAGACACTCGACTCAACCAACTAAAAAGATACCCACCGAAACCATCAAACTTTATAGGCCTTGAGAAAGCATCTGGTTGAGACTCTCTTAGCTTTATATAATTCAATAATTTCATTGCAGCACCTGACATTTCTGGATGTCATTTCACAGTAGTCTCAAATAATTAAATGTGTCTAGATTAAGGCATTTGTTTATCCACACTGACAATTGAATCAGTGTTTGGTATCATCACATAGGCCTAGTTCCAGCTCTCCAAGTTCTTTCAGCACCTGACAGTAAAGAGAGAGATGAGGGTTGGTTGATTCATCTTGATAGGTATAGCCTAAACATATCGGAATCATTGACTGCTCTCGTGCTCTGACCGATGTCCTGAGGTATTTTGCTTTGCTTTCGTGCACCTTCATTTCCAAATTCCCACTATAAAGAAGTTTCCAGTTTCATTTGAGGCAGGTTTAAATATACCCCTGCGTGAAGAGTGCTGACAACCCGCTCTCTACGATCAGGCAGTACATTTCACAGCAGAGCACTGGCACCAGGCAGGGGCCCCAAGCCTGCTGTCTGTGATTGGCCTAGGTCTGACTGACTTTCTCACTGACCTTCTGACTAACTGCAGTAAACCAGCTGCTGGTGCTCTGATTGCTGTAACAGGTAACTTCTCTTTTTTTCTTTCCTCCTGCCTTGCCATAAGTCTAGTCCAGGAAATATTCCACCAAGGAGGAAAGAATGGCCTTTGTCTTCATGTAGCTAAGGTTTTGGTTTTCATTTTGGAACAATTTCTGAAATTCCTTTGCCTCTTGAAATGCCCCATTGGGATTTGTTAGTAGCACTTGGTTAGAGAGTCAGTTTCTCATGGTCCTGCACTTGTTGTACTGATCATGTTTTTTTTACGATTTTGATGTTTTTAATGGCCAGAAATTAGGCAAAATGGTCCTGTATTCATAGCTCCATTTACACTTTAATATATAGCCTTCTTGACCCTATGTATACAGTTGAAGTCGGAAGTTCACATACACTTAGGTTGGAGTCATTAAAACATGTTTTTCAACCACTCCACACATTTCTTGTTAACAAACTATAGTTTTGGCAAGTCCGTTAGATCATCTAATTTGTGCATGACACAAGTAATTTTTCAACAGTTGTTTACAGACAGATTATTTCACTTATTATTCACTGTATCACAATTCCAGTGGGTCAGAAGTTTACATAGACTAAGTTGACTGTGCCTTTAAACAGCTTGGAAAATTCCAGAAAATAATGTAATGGCTTTAAAAGCTTCTGATAGGCTAATTGACATCATTTGAGTCAATTGGAGGTGTACCTGTGTATGTATTTCAAGGCCTACCTTCAAACTCAGTGCCTCTTTGCTTGACATCAAGGGAAAATCAAAATAAATCAGACCTCAGAAAAAAGATTGTAGACCTCCAAGTCTGGTTCATCCTTGGGAGCAATTTCCAAATGCCTGAAGGTACCACGTTCATCTGTGTGAAAAGTGCAACTCAATCCCAGAAAAACAGCAAAGGACCTTGTGAAGATGCTGGAGGAAACGGGTACAAAAGTATCTATATCCACAGTAAAAACCAGTCCTATATCGACATAACCTGAATAGCCGCTCAGCAAGGAAGAAGCCAAAACTCCATAAATCCACTTCATAAAAAAGACAGACTACGGTTTGCAACTGCACATGGGGACAAAGATCGTACTTTTTGGCGAAATGTCCTCTGGTCTGATGGAACAAAGATGGAACTGTTTGGCCATAACAACCATTGTTATGTTTGGAGGAAAAAGGGGGATGCTTGCAAGCCGAAGGCCACCATCCTAAATGTCAAGCATGTGGGTGGCAGCATCATTTTGTGGGTGTGCTTTGCTGCAAGGGGAACTGGTGCACTTCACAAAAAAGATGGCTTCATGAGGTAGGAAAATTATGTGGATATATTGAAGCAACATCCTCAAGACATCAGTCAGGAAGCATACTTCCAAGCTATTGGAGTGGCCATCACAAAGCCCTGACCTTAATCCCATGAAAAATGTGTGGGCAGAACTGAAAAAGCGTGTACGAGCAAGGAGGCCTACGAACCTGACTCAGTTACACCAGCTCTGTCGGGTGAATTTTGACCCAGTCCTCCTAACATATTGTGGGAAGCTTGTGGAAGGCTACCTGAAACGTTAGACCCAAATTAAACTATTTTAAGGCTATGCTACCAAATACTAATTGAGTGTATGTAAACATCTGACCCACTGGGAATGTGATGAAATAAATAAAAGCTGAAATAAATCATTCTCTCTACTGTTATTCTGACATTTCATATTCTTAAAGTAAAGTGGTGATCCTAACTGACCTAAGACAGGACATTTTTACTTGGATTAAATAACAGGGATGTGAAAACTGAGTTTTGGTGTATTTAAACTTCTGACTTCAAGTGTGTGTGTGTATATATATATATATATATATATATATATATATATATATATATATATATATATATTTTTTTTTATTTTTATATATTTTTATTTTTATATATTTTTATTTATTTATTTATTTATTCAGTGCCTTGCGAAAGTATTCGGCCCCCTTGAACTTTGCGACCTTTTGCCACATTTCAGGCTTCAAACATAAAGATATAAAACTATTTTTTTGTGAAGAATCAACAACAAGTGGGACACAATCATGAAGTGGAACGACATTTATTGGATATTTCAAACGTTTTTTAACAAATCAAAAACTGAAATATTGGGCGTGCAAAATTATTCAGCCCCTTTACTTTCAGTGCAGCAAACTCTCTCCAGAAGTTCAGTGAGGATCTCTGAATGATCCAATGTTGACCTAAATGACTAATGATGATAAATACAATCCACCTGTGTGTAATCAAGTCTCCGTATAAATTCACCTGCACTGTGATAGTCTCAGAGGTTCGTTAAAAGCGCAGAGAGCATCATGAAGAACAAGGAACACACCAGGCAGGTCCGAGATACTGTTGTGAAGAAGTTTAAAGCCGGATTTGGATACAAAAAGATTTCCCAAGCTTTAAACATCCCAAGGAGCACTGTGCAAGCGATAATATTGAAATGGAAGAAGTATCAGACCACTGCAAATCTACCAAGACCTGGCCGTCCCTCTAAACTTTCAGCTCATACAAGGAGAAGACTGATCAGAGATGCAGCCAAGAGGCCCATGATCACTCTGGATGAACTGCAGAGATCTACAGCTGAGGTGGGAGACTCTGTCCATAGGACAACAATCAGTCGTATATTGCACAAATCTGGCCTTTATGGAAGAGTGGCAAGAAGAAAGCCATTTCTTAAAGATATCCATAAAAAGTGCCGTTTAAAGTTTGCCACAAGCCACCTGGGAGACGCACCAAACATGTGGAAGAAGGTGCTCTGGTCAGATTAAACCAAAATTGAACTTTTTGGCAACAATGCAAAACGTTATGTTTGGTGTAAAAGCAACACAGCTCATCACCCTGAACACACCATACCCACTGTCAAACATGGTGGTGGCAGCATCATGGTTTGGGCCTGCTTTTCTTCAGCAGGGACAGGGAAGATGGTTAAAATTGATGGGAAGATGGATGGAGCCAAATACAGGACCATTCTGGAAGAACCTGATGGAGTGTGCAAAAGACATGAGACTGGGATGTAGATTTGTCTTCCAACAAGACAATGATCCAAAACATAAAGCAAAATCTACAATGGAATGGTTCAAAAATAAACATATCCAGGTGTTAGAATGGCCAAGTCAAAGTCCAGACCTGAATCCAATCGAGAATCTGTGGAAAGAACTGAAAACTGCTGTTCACAAATGCTCCCCATCCAACCTCACTGAGCTCGAGCTGTTTTGCAAGGAGGAAAAAATGTCAGTCTCTCGATGTGCAAAACTGATAGAGACATACCCCAAGCGACTTACAGCAAAAGGTGGCGCTACAAAGTATTAACTTAAGTGGGCTGAATAATTTTACACGCCCAATTTTTCAGTTTTTGATTTGTTAAAAAAGTTTGAAATATCCAATAAATGTCGTTCCACTTCATGATTGTGTCCCACTTGTTGTTGATTCTTCACAAAAAAATACAGTTTTATATCTTTGTTTGAATTCTGAAATGTGGCAAAAGGTCGCAAAGTTCAAGGGGGCCGAATACTTTCGCAAGGCACTGTGTATATATATATATATATATATGTGTATGTATGTGTGTGTGTGTATGTGTGTATATATGTGTGTGTGTGTGTGTGTGTGTATGTGTGTGTATATATGTATATATATATGTGTATGTGTGTATATATATATATATATATGTATATATATGTATGTGTATATATATATATATGTATATATATGTATATATATGTATATATATATATGTGTATATATATATATACACATATACGTATATATATGTGTATATATGTGTATATATATATATGTATATATGTATATATATATATATATATTTATATATATGTATATATATATATTTATATATATATTTATATGTATACACATGGATATTTGTGTGTTTTATGTTATGTTGTTATATATATTTAATCAAATGGCATTGTATGCAGTAACTTTACAGAAGATTTACTTTCACTGGAACTAAGGGGCCCAAACCATGAAAAACCGCCCCGGACCATTATTCCTCCTCCACCAAACTTTACAGTTGGCACTATGTAGTCGGGCAGGTAGCGTTCTCCTGGCATCCGCCAAACCCAGATTCGTCTGCCGAACTGCCAGAACGTGATTCATCACTCAAGAGAATGCATTTCCATTGCTCCAGAGTCCAATGGTGGTGAGCTTTACACCACTCCAGCCGACGCTTGGAATTGCACATGGTGATCTTAAGCTTGTGTCCAGCTGCTTGGCCATGGAAACCCATTTCATGAAGCTCCCGACAAACAGTTATTGTGTTGACCTTGGTTCCAAAGGCAGTCTGGAACTCAGTAGTGAGTGTTGCAACTGAGGATAACACTTGGCGGTCCCGTTCTGTGTGCTTGTGTGGCCTACCACTTCGCTGCTAAGCCGTTGTTGCTCCTAGATGTTTCCACTTCACAATAACAGCACTTACAGTTGACCAGGGCAGCTCTAGCAGGGCAGAAAGTTGACTGACTTGTTGGAAAGGTGGCATCCTATGTCAGTGCTATATTTAAAGTAACTGAGCTCTTCAATGCGGGCCATTCTACTGCCAATGTTTGTCTATGGAGATTGCATGGCGGTGTGCTCGAATGCTCGAATGTACATGCCTGTCAGAGACGGGTGTGCCTGAAATAGCCAAATCTACTAATTTGAAGGGGTGTCCACACACTATATATACAAAAGTATTTTAGCTAATTCTTGATATGCTCTGCAAGTGGCAGGTTGTTTAGATGCCAACTTATGAAATACTGTATAGTATACAAGTTGGTTTGGTGAAAACATGGACACAAGTACCCCTCTTTGCATTGTGCAATCTCGTTGATAAGCGTATGTGGGTTTTGGTAATTACCAGGCAATGTTTCTTAACCTTACAAAACTAAATATAAATGTTCATTACTTGTTATGGTGATGTCTAAGATCCCATTTCCATATGTTTTTACCAGAAATCAAAGCCTTTGCTTATTCCACATTTTTTGAATGTAAACTATAAACTTCACATGTTTGTGGTCATGGGTCCATTTAAATGGAAATGCCTGACTCCTTCGTCTCTTGTGTTGAAAAGACAGACTCAAAACATTTGAAAAGAGTGTTGCTTTCGACAACACTGCATTTGACAAGATGCCATCTAATGAAAACTGCCTTCGTCATCACACAATCTGTCAAGGTAACTTGATTGCTAGCAGTAATTAGCCGACTTGTGTCTTGACCATGTATCCTCAGCTGTCAGAAGGTGACATCAGATGTACATTTAACAGTATGTAGACTTAATGACGAAGGGTACAAGTGCGTAGGTGTGCACAGGTCCCTGCATTGAAAGAATACGAGTGTTTTAAAGAAACTAGATGTTGAAAAGAGAACTGTACCAGGTGCCACACATCTTTTTAGCAAACTCACCGTAAATTTCAAGTGACCCAGCTGAGACTCTGAAATTAACCTCTGTCTCAAATAGACCCCCTTAAGACACCAAATGGACACATGATCCCATGAACTATATTAGCGCATGCTGCACCACTGTAAGTTACGGACAAGTGCTCGTCAGCTGTCATTACTTGACACCCTGAATCACGTGAATGTCTAAATGAAAAGAAAACAAGGGACTAAGGGGTCCTGCCTAGATAATGGCACATGGCCAGGAGACAGGGATTGGGCCGCTGAGGGAGGACGAGGTGAGAACAGTCTGAACTGGGTTGGTGGTGAGTGACTGGAGCAGTCTCTGGTCCAGGCAAAGCCAGGGGAGCACAAACATATTGAACATAAAGTCACCAGCCACACACTGGGAAACACTTATAAAGATAAATGGAATGTATTGGTTTATCCGTTCCCAACAGCAACCAGGACTTGACAGAGTTTTCCCGACAATTCCCCTTGTGTCTGCCACAGAGTGATCAAATACTGCTGACAACCTGACAAGCTTATGTTCTATTAGTGTGTATTTTTTGTTTTGTATTTTTTAAGCTGCTATCTCATTGACTCATAGGTGACCCATGGGACCTTTTCAATCTATGACGTAGTATTCTCCCTACTGCAGAAACATGACAACTTTGTATATGTGGGTTATGTATTTAATTTGGCACATTATTAAACTCATTATGTTATGGCCATTGGAAATCAATATGGAATTTGTGATGTGATTTTAAGGTGTTTTTACACAAGTTTGTTTGCTGTAGTTTGAAACAGAATTAGATTATTATTATTATTATTATTATTATTATTTATTATAATTTTTTCCATTAATTGTGAAGACATCAAAACTATGGAATCATGTTGAAACCAAAAAAGTGTTAATCAAGTCAACATATAGTCGTAGCCAAAAGTTTTGAGAAGGGCACAAATATTAATTTTCACAAAGTCTGCTGTATAATGGCAATTTGCATATACTCCAGAATGTTATGAAGAGTGATCAGATGAATTGCAATTAATTGCAAAGTCCCTCTTTGCCATTCAAATAACTGAATCCCCCCAAAACATTTCCACTGCATTTCAGCCCTACCACAAAAGGACCAGCTGACATCATGTCAGTGATTCTCTCGTGAACACAGGTGTGAGTGTTGAAGAGGACAAGGCTGGAGATCACTCTGTCATGCTGATTGAGTTAAAATAACAGACTGTAAGCTTCAAAATGAGGGTGGTGCTTGGAATCATTGCTCTTCCTCTGTCAACCATGGTTACATGCAAGGAAACATGTGCTGTCATCATTGCTTTGCACAAAAAGGGCTTCACAGGCAGGGATATTGCTGCCAGTAAGATTGCACCTAAATCAACCATTTATCGGATCATCAAGAACTTCAAGGAGAGCGGTTCAATTGTTGTGAAGAAGGCTACAAGGGCGCCCAAGAAAGTCCAGCAAGCGCCAGGACGTCTCCTAAAGTTGATTCAGCTGCGGGATCGGGGCACCACCAGTATAGAGCTTGCTCAGGAATGGCAGCAGGCAGGTGTGAGTGCATCTGCACGCACAGTGAGGCAAAGACTTTTGTAGAATGGCCTGGTGTCAAGAAGGGCAGCAAATAAGCCACTTCTCTCCAGGAAAAACATTGGGGACTGATATTCTGCAAAAGATACAGGGATCGGACTGCTGAGGACTGGGGTAAAGTCATTTTCTCTGATGAATCCCCTTTCCGATTGTTTGGGGCATCCGGAAATTGCTTGTCCGGAGAAGACAAGGTGAGCGCTACCATCAGTCCTTTGTCATGCCAACAGAAAAGCATCCTGAGACCATTCATGTGTGGGGTTGCTTCTCAGCCAAGGGAGTGGGCTCACTCACAATTTTGCCGAAGAACACAGCCATGAATAATGAATGGTACCAACACGTCCTCCGAGAGCAACTTCTCCCAAACATCCAGGAACAGTTTGGTGACGAACAATGCCTTTTCCAGCATGATGGATCACGTTGCCATAAGGCAAAAGTGATAACTAAGTGGCTCGGGATATTTTGGATCCATGGCCAGGAAACTCCCCAGACCTTAATCCCATTGAGAACTTGTGGTCAATCCTCAAGAGGTGGTTGAAAACTTGTGGTCAATCCTCATATTCTGACAAACTCCAAGAAATGGTTATGCAAGAATGGGCTGCCGTTAGTCCGTATGTGGCACAGAAGTTAATTGACAGCATGTCAGGGCGGATTGCAGAGTTCTTGAAAAAGAAGTGTCAACTGCAAATATTGACTCTTTGCATCAACTTTATGTAAGTGTCAATAAAAGCCTTTGACACTTATGTGAAATGCTTGTAATTATACTTTAGTATCCCATAGTAACATCTGACAAAAATATCTAAAGACACTGGAGCAGCAAACTTTGTGAAAATTAATATTTGTGTCATTCTCAACTTTTGGCCACGACTGAACACTACCGTTCAAAAGTTTGGAGTCACTTAGAAATGTCCTTGTTTTCCATGAAAACAGATGAAATTAGTTGCAAAATGAATAGGAAATATCATCAAGACATTGACAGGGTTATAAATAATGATTTTTAATTGAAATAATAATTGTGTCCTTTAAACTTTGCTTTCGTCAAAGAGTCCTCCATTTGCAGCAATTACAGCCTTGCAGACCTTTTGGCATTCGAGTTGTCAATTTGTTGAGGAAATCTGAAGAGATTTCACCCCATGCTTCCTGAAGCACCTCCCACAAGTTGGATTGGCCCGATGGGCTCTTCTTAAGTACCATACAGTCAAAGTTGCTCCTACAACAGCTCAATAGGGTTGAGATCCGGTGACTGTACTGGCCACTCCATTACAGCCAGAATACCAGCTGACTGCTTCTCCCCTAAATAGTTATTGCGTAGTTTGGAGCTGTGCTTTGGGTCATTGTCCAGTTGTAGGAGGAAATTGGCTCCAATTAAGCGCCCTCCACAGGTTATGGCATGGTGTTGCAAATGGAGTGATAGCCTTCCTTTTTCAAGATCCTCTTTACCCTGTACAAATCTCCCACTTTACCACCAACAAAGCACCCCCAGACCTTCACATTGCCTCCACCATGCTTGACAGATGGCGTCAAGCACTACTCCAGCATATTTTTATTTTTTCTGCATCTCACGAATGTTCTTCTTTGTGATCCGAACACCTCAAACTTAGATTTGTCTATCGATAACACTTTTTTTTCTAATCTTCCACTGTTCAGTGTCTGTTCTTTTTCCCATCTAAATCTTTTTTTGGGGGGGCCAATCTGAGATCTGGCTTTTTCTTTGCAACTCTGCCTAGAAGGCCAGCATACTGGAGTCGCCTCTTGACGTTGAGACTGGTGTTTTTCCGTTTACTATTTAATGAAGCTGCCAGTTGAGGACTTGTGAGGTGTCTGTTTCTCAAACTAGACACTGATGTACATGTCCCCTTGCTCAGTTGTGCACCGGGGCCTCCCACTCTTTCTATTCTGGTTAGAACCAGTTTGTGAGAGAGTGGTACACAGCGTTGTACAAAATCTTCAATTTCTTGGCAATGTCTCGCATGGAATAGGCTTATTTTCTCAAAACAAGAATAGTCTGACGAGTTTCCGAAGAAATGTATTTGTTTCTGGTCATTTTGAGCCTTTAACCGAACCCACATGGTGGTGCTCCAGATATGGAATAGTGCTAACATAATTGCAAAGGGGTTTTCTTGTGATCAATTAGCCTTTTAAAATTATAAACTTGGAATAGCTAACACAACGTGCCATTGGAACACAGGATGGTTGCTGATAATGGGCCTCTGTACGCCTATGTAGATATTCCATAAAAAAATCTGCCTTTTCCAGCTAGAATAGTCATTTACAACATTAACAATGTCTACACTGTATTTCTGATCAATTTGATGTTGTTTTAATGGACAAAAAATGAGCTTTTCTTTCAAAAACAAGGACCTTCCTAAGTGACGCCAAACTTTTGTGTGTGTGTGTGTGTACACACTGTATTTCCTGAGTTTTCTTATGTCTTCTAGATATCTTCTAGATATAGGACAGACACTTCAAAACCTTATTCCTTCTGTTATTTATTGTGTTTCTATGGGCTATAGTAGTAGTGGCCAAATTCAATATTTTGTCAAATATAGAAAAAAGGTTTGCTACCTAAAGGGGTCCTGAAATTCCAAATCCAATAGCTAAATGATTAATGTTATGACCTTCTTAAAACAACTCCATATGTCAGTATGTCAGCTTAGATCATTAACAATTAATCCATTTCTCACAGTAACAACCAATGATACTGCACACTTCTGGTTCTTTTCCTGTGTTTAGTCCGGACTGCATTCTCACCTGTAGCTAACCACACCAGGGTACCGAGACAACCCTTTTTAAGCGAACCAGTGAGTTGTTTGGAGCGCACCTGCGTGCGGATTTGAGTTTTCAGACCTGTCCAAACGAACTGAATATAGGTTGTAAATGCTCCAAACATCCTTGGTGTGAAAGCCCCCTTAAGAGTCCTACTGTAGGCCTATGTTTCCCTGGCTTCATTGCTCCTAATTGAGTGTGAGGAGTTCGGACAGTTTCCTCTCACTCAGTAGTGGTGGCCTGTTCACAAACGCATGCACGCATGTATACACTAAGGTAATGGTTTATTCTGTCTTTCTACTCACTGCTGCAGGCTGGTGGAATGGTTCTGCTCCATTCACTTTTATGTGCCTTAAATTCCGAATCTCTGACTGTATTTTTGTGTGCGTGGAGAAGAAGAAACGACTGATTCAATGGGTCCACCTGCCACAACAGGAGTAAGGGTTGGTTTTGTTTCATTTAAAAAGCTACCTTGTGATCTTGGCACTCCTTCAAGACTCGCTCCCTGCAGTCCAAATCAGAAACTGAAACCAAGGTTAGCTTATTTGGCATAACAAGGTGTGGTTGCCCTGTGGGTAGTTGTTCTTTGATACCCTTCTACACCAACCAGAAACTCGTTGGGAAAAAGCCTAAATGCTAAACTCAGTTTTTGTGATGTTTTTTATTTGGTTTGGATTCTTAACTCTTTTACTTTATTGTAGTGTACAAATATTGTATGATTACTTCAGGAAAATATATAGATATATATATTTTTTACATTAGCTAGCATGCCCAATGTGAAAACTGAGTGTCACAGCTGATTTAGCCCATTCAAGATAACATGCTACAGATGAATGAAACAGACACAGAATAATTAGCTAGCTAATGCAGTAGTATAAAGTTGTCATTTACACTCAACAATGTAGTTATAAGTGGGTCGGATTTTCAGTTCGTCTACACGTAGTCGTACGCAGGCACAATTTTCTTTACGATGTGTTTGATCAATGGGTAGGCCTATTAGTTGGCCAAAATGAGTAATTCCAGCAGTTCAGAATGATTTAGATTTTAGGTAGCAAAGCAATCAATATTCTATCCTAAACTTGCTGGGTAGGTGTAGATGAATTGTATACCAATACAGTTACACCAATCCACTGCTTTTAATCTTCGAGGGGGTATGAACAAGTGCACAGGCGAGAAGGGGTGTGACTTGGGATTTGGCTCATGTCATCCTAGTAACTTCAAGTACGCAGTCTTCCCGTTTTTATAGTTAGTCATCGATCATCGTTGAAGCTGACTTCTCAGATAAATAACGATGTTTGATTTAGCTAGCTAGTTGTCATTCTTTTGAGCAAAGCTGCCAGAATGCTCTAAATTATTGGTAAACACATTTTACGACTGGTCCCAACGGTCATCGGTCACCTCAACTTGGATGGCGAGATGAGCGAGCATCTTGACTGAGGAGCAAGGAAGGTATGTTAAAAGCTAGTTAAGTATTCAATGCATTTGTAGACTTTACTATATGGCCTTCTACCTGCATCTACTCTGTATTTGTTCAAGGTAAGCTATAGCCAGTGTTGTTGGCGTGACTGTACTATTCAAGAAAAGTTTGAAGATGAGCTGCTATAGCTAATGTTAGCCTAAATGTTTCACTGACTATTTCACCAGATGTTTATGTTTCATCTCAGTATCCCACAAAACAAATGAACTAGCTAACAAGTTAATGTTAATTCACTCAGAGTGAGAGGGAGGGTGAGCTAGAGATAAATATTTGAAGAGGGAGAGAGCCACTTTGTGTGTGTTTAAAACATTTGGGTCTCCATGACAATTTTACTTTATTGTGGACCCAAATAAATAAGACTGATAAAGCACTGAAATGTGTTTTTCCCCTCAGGGTAACATGAAGGGAATGGGCGGGCTCATAGATCTGGTGGCCAGAGCTGGCTCTCAGGTGGTCGTCACCATGAAGCACTCAGCTAAGGTAAGAATGATGACCTAGTAGTTAGTTTGTTGGAGATCTCTTTGTGTTTGTTTGTCAGAGAGAGAGAGAGAGAGAGTGAAAATCATTCATATCAATATGAATTAAATCCTTATTGCCCACTGCCATCCGGGCTTCAAACATAGATCAGGCCACCGTCAACGCACAACACTACCCAGTCACTTGATGCCTCTAAAGTTATTTATGTTCTGTGTATTTGTATTGTTTTTTACTTTGCCTGTAAGACAAACTCATTTAATCTTCTCTCAGCAGATGAGATTGTTCTTCCTGGTCATGGAGATGACGGCAACTTGTTCCAGTAACCATTCCTGCAAGCTGAATTTAAATAATTGTTCATTATTTTTGCCATCTTTCATGCCATCCAGTAATGTATCTAGTCAAATCTAACTGATCTTTCTTTAATGTTTTAGTTTTTATATTGGTTGTTGACAGTTCATAATCATACTTAAATGTATGCTATATTTCTCCAATTCAAATGTCTATTATTGTATAAAATTCATTCTAGTAATGATTTTTTAATGCAAACAATACCAGCAGTTTAAAAAATAATACATCTAGTGCCAATCTCTTTTGAAACAACCGAGCTGAGTGTTGGTGTTTTTCTCTCATGCCTCTCAATTGAATTAGATTAAAACCGAATAAAACTTTGAATGTTGATCTTTTGAATGTTGTTTTCTCAATTTTAAATGAATTAAATGTTAAAATCTCATAACTCAGGCTCTGCTGAAGGTATCTCAGTGATTTCAAAAAAAAAAATCTGGATTTGGGACCATTTGTCGCTTTCAGAACTGTACAAAACATTTAAAAAGTCAAAATATCACAATGTGAAGGGTTTCCCTAAGCCGCCACACGTGTGTCGTTCAAGTCAAGGTGTGTGTGTCTGTGGTATTGCAAGGGGCATGTTGCCTGCTGTAGTTGTTGGCTTAGTGCCAGCGTTTCTTCCCCCTGCGGGAGAGCGTCACCGGAGCATACCTGCGCTAGTTTACCAAACTGACACGTGACAAGGACTCACTCCACTTCAGAGGAGAATGGGCAAAGTGACTCGCCTGGGAAAGTAAGCAGCTGATAGTGGGTGGGAATTGGGAACAGAGGGTGGGTCGCCCAATGCCATTGCTGGGCGGGGCTAAATGTCAACACACGGGAGTGTGTATAGTGTCTGTTTACACGTTGTATTTAGGTCATTCTGAGTGACAAAAGCACTTGTCTAAACACAATGTACTTGTGTAAACACAATGCTTCCAGTATGAAGTTTGGCCTGTGTTTGCCCTTCCGTTTTTGGTCTGCACGGTTGAAGTGAGCTTGTGTTTATACAGGACCTCCCGCCCTCACCTACCATCATCCAATCATATCAATGCGGAGCGGTGGGTATGGAGTTCAATTTGGCTTCTGCTGGCCTTCGCAATTGCGTCACACCATCCATATGGCTCCTCCAAACACGTTTTTCGGCTCAAGCATACGTTATTTCAGACCTCCATTCTCACAAGGTGGAGTTACAGTGAAGGGTTGTGAAGTGATGAACATTAGTTAGATTCCCTGTCAAAGAAAGTTTCTTATTTCTGAAAAAGTGCGAGCTGAGATTCTTCTAGTTCCCACATGCACAAGGCCAGGCATTCCCTCTGAAATCCAGCTCTGCTCATGATTTAAGGCATTTTAATTAACTTCGGACAAATGTGCTGCAATTAGCTACAGACGTGCTAGATTTTATGAGCGGAAAACTCTAGAATATGTGGAAATAATAATTGCAATGTAGGTCAAAACTGAAACTCCCCTCTTGCAATAGCCTTTTTAAGTCTCAACATCGTGAATCCTTAAACAGATGTCATGCTCAGTGACATCTGGTTAAGTTTCTATTCTTTTGATTCCTGCATGGCCTTGCTGTAGTCTAGAGAGAGCTACAGTACTTCTAAGCAGGGGACATCTATTCTGTGCTACTTTGAAGAACACAATGTTGCTCTTTTGGGTCTGAGGTTAGCCTTAGCTGAAAGTGTAATTAATTAGATCACAATGCAATGGTGCTGCTACACACTTTTTATTTACTCTCCGGCAGCGCCGTTATCTAAATATAACCCTTGACTGCATCATACAATACAATGGAGCCTGAGGCTAGATAATCATGGTGGCCTCGCACCAGTTAATTACCTGCCCAAGGGAGCGGGGGGTCTGATCCCAGCGTCAGATTGGAAGGCCACCCTATTGAGTTAACATCACTCTGTTATAAAAATGAAAAATTAAAATCAACCCTTGTATAAGTGGAGACAGTTTTAATGGTCACTCAAACTTGCTGGCTAAACCAGCAGTGCTCTTTGTGCCAGGTTCTAATTACTGCCAACTAGAGGTCTTCTCGTATCCCAAAATTGAGATCCAAACAGAATTGGATGCACAAAATTCAACTTCAGACCCTACAGGATCCGGTCATAAAAATAATATAATAATCTGACCTGAAACATGTCCGTGTAGAGGGAATTGGATTAAAATCGGGTTGGGTCTGTATCCGACCCAAATGAATCGAAATGTTTTGGACTCAAATTTTCGGTTGTAGGCCTGTCTAAAATAATTGATTTGTGGTCTACAGCTTAGTATTTTCATAATGACATCTCTATAGTTGGATGGAGAACATTTGAGGTTTTTAGAAATGTTTGTTATATATATTTTCATGTGATCATCGCGTGCCAGACTGAGAGCAGCGAGTAATTCATTTTGTCTATCTAACCTAATATTCTGTATTCTTTTACTTTGCAACATTCAAATCTAGCCTATTGCACTGTTTTGATTAATATTGATTTAGACTATAAGGTAGGCTACAGTCTGTTTGACCAGCAAGCTCCACCCTGAGACATGCCTATATAGAAAACTGTAGACCCCACAAAAAACTAGAAAGAGATGGAGCAAGAAGAAGAGTAGAATAAGAGAATGTCAGCAGGATAAACTAGAAAGAGGTAGAAAAAGGGGTGGTAGAAGAGGGTGGGAGGTAGGAATCCTTGAGACTTCTGCTTGTCATTCAGTCGTACTGACAAAGAAGCATTGCTCGGGTCAGGGATGGGTTGGACCATTCATCACCCCGCTTCCCTCTGCTTGCAGAAACAGGTTTAAATATAGTATGTGATGCAAGCTCTTGGATCAGCTCACCCTCTTTTTCCGTACTGGCCCCAACAGTAAAAGCAATGACATCATGACTAATAGGGGCTGGCTGTCTATCCCATCCTTTGACTTCTGCTGCTGAGTGCCAAGCGATTGCAAATATGAATCCCTCTCAATGCCTAACCAGGCCATTCTATCTTCCAACTGACTCTGATCTCCACTGGGACATTGTGTGCCCGCTGTTATGGTAACAGAACAAGGAGGACTATTGTGCTTGGCTCGCGGGTCGGCCTTGCCTTGCCTGAGGCGTTGCTGGAGGGTAAGCCATCATACTAACGGTTCAGCCTGTTCAGAACATTTTCTCTTCTGCGAACTGCGGTGATAACAGCCCAGTTTTGAACAAGAGCCCAGTCGGAGAATGAAGTGAACTAGTCATTATTCTCCTAATCTCCCTCGATAAGGCTCATTCATTATGGGAATATGTCCTTCTCTCTGTCACACTGGAGATAAAACAAACTTTGTACTGACTGCATGTACAGCAACTAGGCCTACTGCTTGTTGAACTTTGGGAACGTTGGTCGTCTGAAAGCCGCCAAGTTTCCTCCAGGCTCTTGGAAAGGTCACGGTGAACTCTTGGTTGCTGCTGCCTTGGGAACTGGGCTTGTTCCAAAGACATGCTCCACAAACCACTGCAAACAGTCTGCCCTTTCCTGCTCTGCTCAGCCCATGAACAAGCTCTCTCTCTGGGGCTAGAGGGAGCTGGAGGGGAGTGGGTGAGCCTGGTGCAAGCTTTGGGAGGAGTGTGGACTGAGCCACCACTTGCATGCTTAATGAATTGCCTGGACTCTTGTCACAAAGTGAGAAGACCTCCACTGCTGTTCTACTTGATATTCAGTTCAGACATGGATTACTGGCATCATAAGTGGTGCTGTTGTGTGAGAACTAACCTGGTCCAGGTTGCTATGTGCTTAGCCAACTCCCCTAAACTTGATATCTGTATAGGCAAGATGTAGATGATGTGATCCAAGTGGTCGTGTCCTCACGTTCAGGATGGGGTGATTACTGTATGTTTGATGTGGTTTGAGGTTAATAGCATGCATATAGGCTATGGTTCTAGTTATGAAAGGGATGACTAGCTTTCCACTGGAGCACGAGATCACAGCCTGGTTACCCCTTCCTTGTCCAGGCGGTTTTACCTCAACTCGCCTCTTCAAGTTCTCCCCCCATTACCTCACTAGGAGGCAGCTTTCAAGAAAGGTAATCCGCCTATTTACCCAATTTAATTCCTGTTAATATTCAACCAATATGATAAATTGAAAGACATTTGTCAATTTTCTTATTCCTATAGGCATACATTTATCCATTTGATTTGTGTCTACTGTATTATGGTTTAAGACTGTTATCAATAGCATTATCCTAGCATATTGGTAAACATCTGCTCTAGACCACGGGTTTAAAGACTGTGTTCACATGGACCCATTTACCCGTTGGCCCACACAGAAATAGCAGCTCGTCAATTAGACACAGAGGAAGGAATTGGTCACGGTTAAAAACAGAAGCAAGAGGATGGCAAGGGGAGCATTAGCATGAATGCCCTGATGTTTATTTGAGTGATTCCTCACGAAACGCACACTGAAAAATACCTAGATTTTTTTTTTTGGGGGGGGGGGATTTTCACGAAATGTAATCCATAGAATAGTCCTTTGGAGCAAAGATTGTTCACATAGTTAATTCTAAAGATTTTATTTCTATTAATAATGTGAAATGAACAGCTGAACAGAAAGACTCATGGCAAATTACAGAGGAGGAACTTATTGAGGCAATTAAAGCCTTTAAGTCCGGGTTAACTCGAGGACTGGATGGCATACCAGTTGAGGTACTGTATACCAAACCTTATTTCATGCACTCAGAGGACCAATATTAGCATGGTTTACCCACTCCTATAAAAGTGGTAGATTATCAGACACGTAACCAACCAGGTCTGATTTCAATATTACTGAAAGAGGGCCCGGTTGGTAAATATAAAGATCAATACAAAATCAATAATAATTGTGGTCCCTTATACTTCAGTGTTGTGACGCATAAATTCTAGCATAGTGCATATAATTAAAAAGGTATTTTCGGATATTATTCATCCCGTTCTTCTCTGCAGATCTTCTCACGCTCTGTCAGGTTGGATGGGGAGCGTCGCTGCACAGCTATTTTCAAGTCTCTCCAGAGATGTTCAAACTCTGGCTGGGCCACTCAAGGACATTGAGACTTGTCCCGAAGCCACTCCTGCATTGTCTTGTTGGAAGGTGAACGTTCTCCCCATAGCAGGTTTTCATCAAGGATCTCTCTGGACTTTGCCCAGTTCATCTTTCCCTCGATCCTAACTAGCCTCCCAGTCACCTGCCGCTGAAAAACATCCTCACAGCATGACGCTGCCACCACCATGCTTCACCTTAGAGATGGTGCCAGATTTCCTTCTGACGTGACGCTTGGCATTCAGGCCAAAGAGTTCAATCTTGGGTTCATCAGACCAGAGAATCTGTTTTTTCATGGTCAGAGTTCTTTAGGTGCCTTTTGGCAAACTCCAAGCGGTTTGTCATGTGCCTTTTACTGAGGAGTGGCTTCCGTCTGGCCACTCTAAAAATAAAGGCCTGATTGGTGAAGTGCTGCAGAGATGGTTGTCCTTCTGGAAGGTTCTCCCATCTCCACAGAGGAACTCTGGAGCTCTGTCAGAGTTACCATCGGGTTCTTGGTCACCTCCATGACCAAGGACCTTCTCCCCCGATTGGTCAGTTGGCCAGGCGGCCAGCTCTAGGAAGAGTCTTGGTGGTTCCAAACTTCTCCCAATGAAAAATGATGGAGGCCACTGTGTTCTTGGGGACCTTCAATGCTGCAGACATGTTTTGGTACCCTTCCCCAGATCTGTGCCTCAACACAATCCTGTCTCTGAGCTCTACGGACAATTTCTTCGACCTTATGGCTTGATTTTTGCTGTGACATGCACTGTCAACTGTGGGACCTGGTCTAACAGGTGTGTGCCTTTCCAAATCATGTCCAATCAATTTAATTTACAACAGGTGGACTCCAGTCAAGTTCAAACATCTCAAGGATGATCAATGGAAACAACAGGATGCACCTGAGCTCAATTTCGAGTCCCATAGCAAAGGTTCTGAATACTTTTTTTTTTTTTGCAAAAATAAATAAATAAAATAACTGTTTTTGCTTTGACATTATGGGGTACTATGTGTATTCAAGGGGTCTGAATAGTTTCTCAATGCACTGGGGATAATATAAGACAGTTACTTGAAACAATATAATAATAATATAACACTAAGACAAATCTGGGAAACCAGGCTTGTTATTCATAGCTGACTTTGAAAAGGCTTTTGATAAAGTATGACTGGAAATGATACAGTTGAAGTCGGGCTTACATACACCTAAGCCAAATACATTTAAACTACATTTTTCACAATTCCTGACATTTAATCCTAGTAAAAATTCACTGTCTTAGGTCAGTTAGAATCACCACTTTATTTTAAGAATATGAAATGTCAGAATAATAGTACAGAGAGATGTATTTCAGCATTCATCGCATTCCCAGTGGGTCAGAAATGTACATACACTCAATTAGTATTTGGTAGCATTGCCTTTAAATTGCTTAATTTGGGCCAAACGTTTCGGGTAACCTTCCACAAGCTTCTCACAATAAATTGGGTGAATTGTGGCCCATTCCTCCTGACAGAGCTGGTGTAACTGCATCATCATTTGTTGGTCTCCTTGCTCGCACACGCTTTTTCAGTTCTGCCCACAGATTTTTTATAGGATTGAGGTCAGAGCTTTGTGATGGCCACTCCAATACCTTGACTTTGTTGTCCTTAAGCCATTTTGCCACAACTTTGGAAGTATGCTTGGGGTCATTGTCCTTTTGGAAGACCCATTTGCGACCAAGCTTTAACTTCCTGACTGATGTCTTGAGTTGTTGCTTCAATATATCCACATAATTTTCTCTCCTCATGATGCCATCTATTTTGTGAAGTGCACCAGTCCCTCCTGCAGCAAAGCACCCCCACAGCATGATGCTGCCACCCCCGGGCTTGCAAACCTGCCCCTTTTTCCTCCAAACATAACGATGGTCATTATGGCCAAACAGTTCTATTTTTGCTCCATCAAACCAGAGGACATTTCTCCAAAAAGTACGAACTTTGTCCCCATGTGTAGTTGCAAACCGTAGTCTGGCTTTTTTTTATGGCGGTTTTGGAGCAGTGGCTTCTTCCTTGCTGAGTGGCCTTTCAGGTTGTCAATATAGGACTCGTTTTACTGTGGATATATATATATTTTTTTACATGTTTCCTCCAGCATCTTCACAAGACCCTTTGTTGTTTTTCTGGGATTGATTTGCACTATTCGCACCAAAGTACGTTCATTTCTAGGAGACAGAACGCGTCTCCATCCTGAGCGGTATGGCAGTTGCGTGGTCCCATGGTGTTTATACTTGTGTACTATTGTTTGTACAGATGACCGTGGTACCTTCAGGCATTTGGAAATTGCTCCCAAGGATGAACTAGACTTGTGGAGGTCTACAATTGTTTTTCTGAGGTCTTGGCTGATTTCTTTTGATTTTCCCATGTTGTCAAGCAAGGAGGCTCTGAGGTTGAAGGTAGGCCTTGAAATACATCCACAGGTACACCTCCAATTGATTCAAATTATGTCAATTAGCCTATCAGAAGATTCTGAAGCCATGACATCATTTTCTGGTTATTTTCCAAGCTGTTTAAAGACATTGTCAACTTCTGACCCACTGGAATTGTGATAGTGAATTATAAGTGAAATAATTTGTCTGTAAACAATTGTTGGAAAAAATACGTATGTTATGCACAAAGTAGATGTCCTGACCGACTTGCCAAAACTATAGTTTGTTAACAAGAAATGTGTTAATTGGTTGAAAAACAAGTTTTAATGACTCCAACCTAAGTGTATGTGAACTTCCGACTTCAACTGTATATAAATGCTTGGAATATTTCACGTTTGGATAATTAAGTGTATAGTAACCCTAGGTGTAAAATAGTAAATAATGGCTACTTCTCAAAGTAGTAAACTGTACAAGGAGTATAACAAGGTTGTACACTATCGGCATATCTATTCAATGTCCATCTAAATGTTTATTATTAAAATCTGATCCAACAATTATATTAACGGGCTATAAATCCAGGGCTTAAAAACAAAGCTGTCGTTGTATGCTGATTCATGTTTTCTTTTAAAACCACAACTTGGATCCCTCCACAGCATCATAGAGGATCTAGATAATTTTTTGAACCTCTGGATTACAACCCGGTTATGATAAGTGTGTGTACAGTACCAGTGTTTTCAGTACCATACAGTACCATTCAAAAATGTGGACACACCTACTCATTCAAGGGTTTTCTTTATTTAAAATATTTTCTACATTGTAGAATAGTGAAGGCATCAAAATGATGAAATAAACCATATGTAATCATGTAGTAACCAAATAAGTGTTAAACAAATATATTTGCGATTTATGATTGTTCAAAGTAGCCACCCTTTACCTTGACAGTTTTGCACACTCTTTGCATTCTCTCAACCATTTTAATCCTGGAATACTTTTCCAACAGTCTTGAAGGAGTTCTTACTTATGCTGAGCACTTGTTGGCTGCTTTTCCTTCACTCTGTGGTCCAACTCATCCCAAACCATCTTAATTTGGTTGAGGTCGAGGGATTGTGGAGGCCAGGTCATCTGATGCAGCACTCCCTCACTCTCCTTCTTGGTCAAATTGCCCTTGCACAGCCTGGAGATGTGTTGGGTCATTGTCCTGTTAAAAACAACTAATAGTCCCACTATGCGCAAACCAGATGGGATGGGGGATTGCTGCAGAATGCTGTGGTAGCCATGCTGGTTAAGTGTGCCTTGAATTCTAAATAAATCACAGACAGTGTCACCAGCAAAGCACCTCCACACCATCAGACCTGCTCCTCCATGCTTCATGGTGGGAACCACACGTGTGGAGATTATCCGTTCTGAACCAAATATGAACGCAACATGTGAAGTGTTGGTCCCATGTTTCGTGAGCTGTAATAAAATATCCTAGAAATGTTCCATATGCACACAAAAAGCTTATTTCTCTCAAATTTGGTACACACATTTTTTTATATCCCTGTTAGTGAGCATTTTTCCTTTGCCAAGATAATCCATCCACCAGACAGGTGTGCCATATCAAGACGCTGATTAAACAGCATGTTCATTACACAGGTGCAACTTGTGTAGAGGACAATAAAAGGTCACTCTAAAAGGTGCAGTTTTTTTCACTCAATACAATGCCACAGACCTCAAGTTTTGCGGGAACGTGCAATTGGCATGCTGACTGCAGGCACGTCCACCAGAGCTGTGGCAAAATAATTGAATGATAATTCCACTACCATTCGCCACGTCTAACGTCATTTTAGAGAATTTGACACTGTGTCCAACTGGCCTCAACCCCAGACCATGTGTATGTGTGAGGGATTTGCTGATTGTGAACAGAGTCCCCCATGGTGGTGGTGGGGTTATAGTATGGGGAGGCATGAGCTATGGACAACGAACACAATTGCATTTTATCGACGGTTATTTGAATGCACAGAGATACCGTGACGAGATGCTGAGGGCCATTGTCGTGCCATTCATCTGCCACCATCACCTCATGTTTCAGCATAATGCCCGGCCCCATTTCACAAGGATCTGTACACAATTCTTGGAAGCTGAAAATGTCCCAGTTCTTCGATGGCCTGTATACTTCACCAGACATGTTCCCTTTTGAGCATGTTTGGGATGCTGTGTACGACAGCATGTTCCAGTTCCCACCAATATCCAGCAACTTTGCACAGCCACTGAAGAGGAGTGGGACAACATTCCATACCCTATAATTGCAAAATAGTTGAGATTTTTGATGTTCCGATTCCATGGCATGTGGTTTATGAACTGATACTCAAAATGGCGCGTAATTTAAAACTTTGTTTTTCATTTTAAATTATACAAAATTCTTGCAACAATAGAATTTTAGAAAGATGGGGGATACAACCATCCCAGCTCTGCAGATTTTGCTGCGAAGACTCAGGATCATTAGATTATTTGTTTTTGTACTGTCCATATATAGCTTGTTTTTGGTCGTAGGTTCAGGAATGGCTGAAGAATTGCAACATTTACCTGGAATGAACTCTGCAAATAGCACTGCTGGGTGATCTGAAAAGTCATAGTCAGTTGATCAATAATATAATGATACTCTTTGCTGTTCACTTGTGCTGAAAAGATGGGAGTTCCATACACTAATGGCTCGGTATAATACTGTATGTTTCCTTGAATTTGTTCTAGACCTGGGGACTGTGAAAAATAACCCTGGTGGCGTAAGTGTGTGTTTGTCAGTGCTTTTTGTAAGTTGACTATGCAAACAATTTGGAATTTCTAACACATTAATGTTTCTTATAAAACAAGCAGTGTCGCATTCAGTCTTTCCTCAACTCTTTGCCAAGAGAGACATAGCATGCGTTGTATTAATAAAAGCCCTCTGATTACAATTAAGAAAAAGTCATGCGAGTTTGTTCTGGGTCAGCTGCATCTTAACTAGGTCTTAATTTGTAGCACTTGACCATAAAACTGCACAATAATCAAGATGAGATAAAACTAGAGCCTGCAGCACTTTCTTTGAAGTGTGGTGTCAAAAAAGCAGAGCATCTCTTTAAGGACAGACCTCCCCCATCTTTACAACCATTGAATCTATATGTTTTGACTATGACAGTTTACAATCCAAGGTAACACCAAGTAATTTAGTCTCCTCAACTTGTTCAACAGCCACACTATTCATTACTAGATTATAGAATTTATGGAATGATTTGTACCAAATACAATGCTCTTAGTTTTAGAGATGTTAAGGACCAGTTTATTACTGGCCACCCGTTCGTTCCAAAACAGACTGCAACTCTTTTCTAAGGGTTTCAGTCACATCATTAGCTGTGGTTGCTGATGTGTACATGGTTGAATCATCAAATCAAATGTATTTATAAAGCCCTTCTTACATCAGCTGATATCTCAAAGTGCTGTACAGAAACCCAGCCTAAAACCCCAAACAGCAAGCAATGCAGGTGTAGAAGCACGGTGGCTAGGAAAAACTCCCTAGAAAGGCCAGAACCTAGGAAGAAACCTAGAGAGGAACCAGGCTATGAGGGGTGGCCAGTCCTCTTCGGGCTGTGCCGGGTGGAGATTATAACAGAACATGGCCAAGATGTTCAAATGTTCATAGATGACCAGCAGGGTCAAATAATAATAGTCACAGTGGATGTCGAGGGTGCAACAGGTCAGCACCTCAGGAGTAAATGTCAGTTGGCTTTTCATAGCCGATCATTCAGAGTATCTCTACCGCTCCTGCTGTCTCTAGAGAGTTGAAAACAGCAGGTCTGGGACAGGTAGCATGTCCGGTGAACAGGTTAGGGTTCCATAGCCACAGGCAGAACAGTTGAAACTGGAGCAGCAGCACGGCCAGGAGGACTGGGGACAGCAAGGAGTCATCAGGCCAGGTAGTCCTGAGGCATGGTCCTAGGGCTCTGGTCCTCCGAGAGAGAAAGAAAGAGAGAAGGAAAGAAAGGGGGAATTAAAGAGAGCATACTTAAATTCACTCAAGACACTGGAGAAGACAGGATAAATATTCCAGATATAATAGACTGACACTAGCCCCCTGACACAAACTACTGCAGTATAAATACTGGAGGCTGAGATCTCCACAAAGATCTCCGCCACGGCACAACCCAACCGGCCAACCCAGACAGGAAGATCACGTCAGTGACTCAACCCACTCAATTGACGCACCCCTCCTAGGGACGGCATGGAAGAGCATCAGTAAGCCAGTGACTCAGCTCCTGTAATAGGGTTAGAGGCAGAGAATCCCAGGGGAAACAGGGGAACCGGGCAGAGACAGCAAGGGCGGTTCGTTGCTCCAGAGCTTTTCCGTTCACCTTCACACTCCTGGGCCAGAATACACTCAATCATATGACCCACTGAAGAGATGAGTCTTCAATAAAGACTTAAAGGTTGAGACCGAGTCTGCATCTCTCTCATGGGTAGGCAAACCATTCCATAAAAATGGAGCTCTATAGGAGAAAGCCCTGCCTCCAGCTGTTTGCTTAGAAATTCTAGGAACAGTTAGGAGGCCTGCGTCTTGTGACCATAGCGTATGTGTAGGTATGTACGGCAGGAGCAAATCGGAAATATGGGTAGGAGCAAGCCCATAGAGTGCTTTGTAGGTTGTGAATCATCCAAGTACATTTACGTGGTTGACACTAGATAAGCTTTCAATCAATCATCAGTCATTTGTGTCAGTGCAGTACATATTGAGTGTCGTTCTCTATAAGCATGCTGAAATTCTGTTGTTAATTTGTTTACAGAGAAGTATCATTGTATTTGGTGAGACCATTTTTTTTTTCTTTTTTACAATAGTTTGCTAAGAGCAGGCAGCAAGCTGATAGGTCTGCTGTTAGAACCAGTGAAGGCTGCTTTACCATTCTTGGGTAGCAGTCCAACGTACAAGTGTGGTTTTAGTGCATACCAGGAGAACCCTACCTGCCCAAATGCATAGTGCCAACTGTAAGTATGGTGGAGGATAAATCATATACATTCTAGACTATTCTGTGCTTCCAACTTTGTGGCAACAGTTTGGCCAAGGCCCTTTCCTGTTTTAGCATGACAATGCCCCCTTGCACAAAGCGAGGTCCATAGAGAAATGGCCATAATTTAGGAATGAGATGTTCGACGAACAGGTGTCCACATACTTTTTATGGGGATTTTTTATTATGTCACAGTGCCTTGCAAAGGTATTCACCCCTTGGCATTATTTCCTATTTTGTTGCATTTTTATTTGGATTTCATGTAATGGACATACACAAAATAGTCCAAATTTGGTGAAGTGAAATGAAAAAAAAAACTTGTTTCAACAAATTTCAACAAAATAAAAAACAGAAAAGTGATGCGTGCAAATGTATTCACCCCCCTTTTCTTTGAAGCCCCTAAATAAGATCTGGTGCAACCATGTACCTTCAGAAGTCACATAATTAGTGAAATAAAGCCACCTGTGTGCAATCTAAGTCACGTTATCTGTCACATGATCTCAGTATATATACAGTTAAAGTCGGAAGTTTACATACACTGTAAAATTGGAGTCATTAAAACTCAAATTTCTTGATAACAAACTATAGTTTTGGCAAGTTGGTTAGGACATCTACTTTGTGCATGACACAAGTAATTTTCCCAACAATTGTTTACAGACAGATTATTTCACTGTTTCACAATTGCAGTGGGTCAGAAGTTAAGTGCCTGTGCCTTTAAACAGCTTGGAAACCTCCAGAAAATGATGTCATGGCGTTAGAAGCTTCTGATAGGCTAATTGACATAATTAGAGTCAATTGGAGGTGTACCTGTGGATGTATTTCAAGGCCTACCTTGAAACTCAGTGCCTCTTTGCTTGACAACAATGGAAAATCAAAAGAAATCAGCCAAGACCTCAGAAAAACAATTACAGACCTCCACAAGTCTGGTTCATCCTTGTGAGCAATTTCCAAACGCCTGAAGGTACCACGTTCATTTGTACAAACAAGCAAGTATAAATGCCATGGGACCACGCAGCCGTCATACCACTCAGGAAGGAGACGCGTTTTGTCTCCTAGAGATGAGAACGTACTTTGGTGTGAAAAGTGCAAATCAATCCCAAAACAACAGCAAAGGACCTTGTGAAGATGCTGGAGGAAACCGGTACAAAAGCATCTATATCCACAGTAAAACGAGTCCTATATCGACATAACCTGAAAGGCCGCTCAGTAAGGAAGAAGCCACTGGTCCAAAACCGGCATAAAAAAGCCAGACTACAGTTTGCAACTACACATGGGGACAAAGATCGTACTTTTTGGAGAAATTATGGAACAAAAATATAACTGTTTGGCCATAATGACCATCGTTATGTTTGGAGGAGAAATGGGGAGGCTTGCAAGCCGAAGAACACCATCCCAACCGTGAAGCCCGGTAGTGGCAGCATCATGTTGTGGTGGTGCTTTGCTGCAGGAAGGACTGGTGCACTTCACAAAATAGATGGCATCATGAGGAGAGAAAATTATGTGGATATATTGAAGCAACATCTCAAGACATCAGTCAGGAAGTTCAAGCTTGGACAATGACTCCACGCATACTTCCAAAGTTGTGGCAAAATGGCTTAAGGACAACAAAGTCAAGGTATTGGAGTGGCCATCATAAAGCCCTAACCTCAATCCTATAGAATATTTGTGGGCAGAACTGAAAAAGCGTGTGCGAGCAAGGAGGCCGACAAACCTGACTCAGTTACATCAGCTCTGTCAGGATGAATGGGACAAAATTCACCCAACTTATTGTGGGAAGCTTGTGGAAGGATACCTGAAATGTTTGACCCAAGTTTAATAATTTTAAAGGCAATGCTACCAAATAGTAATTGAGTGCATTTAAACTTCTGACCACTGGGAATGTGATGAAATAAATAAAAGCTGAAATAAATAATTTTCTCTATTATTCTGACATTTCACATTCTTAAAATTGCTAGGATTAAATGTCAGGAATTGTGAAAAACTGAGTAAATGTTTTTGGCTAAGGTGTATGTAAACTTTCGACTTCAACTGTAATTTACATACATACATACATACGGCTCCCGAGTGGCCCCAGTGGTCCAAGGCACTGCATCTCAGTGCTAGAGGTGTCACTATAGACCCTTTTTACTGGTACTGTATGTTGAAGAGGGTGGGGCTTAAGCTGCTTCCCTTTCTCACCCAATGGCCCCGTTGAAAGAAATGTCTGTTTTTTGCCAATTTTTACCACACACTTGTTGTTTGTTTACATGGATTTTATAATGTATGTTTTTCCCCCAACACGACTTTCCATCGATTTCTATAGCAGACCCTCATGCCAAATTGTGTCAAAAGCTTTTTTGAAATCAACAAAACATGAGAAGACTGTCTTTGTTTTATTTTGTTTGTTTGCAATTAGGGTGTGCAGGGTGAATATATGGTCTGTTTTATGGTAATTTGGTAAAAATCCAATTTGTAATTTGCACAGTACATTGTTTTCACTGAGGAAATGTCCAAGTCACTGTCTCTGTCAGAGAGTGTCTCCCATTTCCTCTGTGTGTACCTGCCAGCTTGAGAGAGAGTAGCGAAGATAAAGGAGAAAAAAATGAGGGACAAATGAAGTGAGAAAAAAGGTTGAGAAAAGAGAGGGATGGATGAGAGAAAGAGAAGCCGCGGGACAGACCATGAGAAATGGGGTTCATTCAATTCCAAGAGAAAGAGGGACAGAGAATGGAAGTTGGAAATCCTAAAATCCTTAAATGGCCATCCTTTTGTTGTCATTTTTCTTTATGACAACCACTGGTCTGAAAGGATCTGATAGTTGAGAACAAAAAAGTAAAATCCTCTCAGCTCTTTTAATCTACAGCATTAGTGGTTGGAGTGTAAACAAGGAGGGGCTGCTATTCTAGATGATTGGGAAACAGACCAAGAGGAAAGTGACAGAGAGAGACAAGGAGAGGGATCAGGAAAGAGAGGGAATTTATTTATGTATTCCGCACACAGCAACGCTGCCCCTTCAGCGTACTCTGGAAATAGAATCCCCAGCAAAACAGTGCAGCAACCCCACCTCCACAACAACCCTCACACGTGCACAAACATACAGAAATGGTAACACTAATGCAGCCACCACCTGGAGAGCGGTCCATCCTGACAGTAAAGGGCGAGGGGTGAAGTTTTTCCGCCCTGGGCGTGACCCCATGTTGAGGGAGAAGCTGGAGGGGTTTTCAGGGGGAGGACATGTCCTGTGCCCTCTACGCCGAAATCTCCCCTCACTTCCTGGCCCCAGACCACAAGCAGACAATAAATACGCATGTTAGTGTTGGACTCCGGTTCAAGGAGACAAGTCATGTTGAGCAACCCGGGCCCTCTTACAAAGGAAAAATGAAAAAGGATTTAGCGTAAACAGACCTCCGACCTGGCAGTCTCCACTTACTTCAGCACTTTGTTCCAAACTCCTGTGTAGGCCTACAGTGCATCCAAGGCCTTATATAGCATTGTGTCTGCTGGAGCGGCCTCTAAGGAAGGTGAAATCAGAATGCCATGCCTGCAGATGGAGACAAATTGAGGTCAAGGCAAGATCTTAACCCGTGGTACTGGTGAGAGTCATAGGGTTTTAATGAAAAATAGGATTCAACAATGCTGTCAGAATGGGAAAAAAAGCTATTGACTTAGTCGGTGAGGGGGATGGAGTTTTTTTTAACATTATCCTTATATTCTTTCAGTGAGTCATGGTTTGTCTCAGAGAGAAGTGTAGCATTGGGCGTGTCACTGGGTGTCAGTGAAGATGAGGTTGAATAATTGAGTTAGCCTAATATTGTGTAGTGTAATTTGCTGCAGGCCCAACAGATTCCATCAAGACCAAATGTAACCAAATCTAAAAGGCCTTTGCCTTGTTGACAATCTCACTAGTTCTCCATTGTTAGATACAGAAACAATATTCTCTCACCCAATATGAACACACAGGGCATATACCTATGTCATTATACCTATGTCACCTATGTTATTTTTTTATTTCACCTTTATATAACCAGGTAGGCTAGTTGAGAACAAGTTCTCATTTACAACTGTGACCTGGCCAAGATAAAGCAAAGCAGTGTGAATAACATCAACACAGAGTTACACATGAAATAAACAAACACACAGTCAATAATACAAAAGAAGAACTCTATATACCATGTGTGTAAATAAGGTAGGTAAGGCAATACATAGGCCATAGTGGCAAATAATTACAATTTAGCAATTAAACACTGGAATGGTAGATTTGCAGAAGATGAATGTGCAAGTAGAGATACTGGGGTGCAAAGGAACAAAATAAATAACAGTATGGAGATGAGGTAGTTGGATGGGCTATTTACAGATGGGCTATGTACAGGTGCAGTGATCTGTGCTTCAAGCTAGTGAGAGAGATATGAGTCACCAGCTTCAGTGATTTTTGCAGTTCGTTCCAGGCGTTCCAGCAGCAGAGAACTGGAAGGAAAGGCGGGCGTAGGAGGAATTGGCTTTGGGGGTGACCAGTGAGATATACCTGCTGGAGCGTGTGCTACGGGTGGGTGCTGCTATGGTGACCAGTGAGATAAAGTGGGGCTTTACCTAGTAAAGACTTATAGATTACCTGGAGCCAGTGGGTTTGGCGACGAATATGAAGCAAGGGCCAGCCAACGAGGGCATACAGGTCGCAGTGATGGGTCGTGTATGGGGCTTTGGTGATAAAACAGATGGCACTGTGATAGACTACATCCAATTTGCTGAGTAGAGTGTTGGAGGCTATTTTGTAAATTACATCACCAAAGTCAAGGATCGGTAGGATAGTTAGTTTTACGAGTATGTTTGGCAGCATGAGTGAAGGATGCTTTGTTTGAAAAATAGATGAATGTGAGTCTGGAGAGTTTGCAGTCTAACCAGACACCTAGGTATTTGTAGTTGTCCACATATTCTAAGTCAACCGTCTGGAGTAGTGATGCTGGACGGGCAGGCAGGTGCAGGCAGCGATCGGTTGAAAAGCATGCAATTAGTTTTACTTGCATTTAAGAGCAGTTGGAGGCCACGGAAGGAGAGTTGTATGGTATTGAAGCTCGTCTGGACGATAGTTAACGCAGTGTCGAAGGAAGGGCCAGAAGTATACAGAATGGTGTCGTCTGCGTAGAGGTGGATCAGAGAATCACCAGCAGCAAGAGTGACATCATTGATGTATACAGAGAAAAGAGTCGGCCCGAGGATTGAACCCTGTGTCACCCCCATAGAGACTGCCAGAGGTCCGGACAACAGGCCCTCCAATTTGACACACTGAACTCTGTCTGAGAAGTAGTTGGTGAACCAGGCGAGGCAGTCATTTGAATAACCAAGGCTGTTGAGTCTGCCAATAAGAATGTGGTGATTGACAGTCGAAAGCCTTGGCCAGGTCAATGAATACAGCTGCACAGTATTGTCTCTTATCGATGGCGGTTATGATATCGTTTAGGACCTTGAGCGTGGCTGAGGTGCACCAATGGCCAGCTCGGAAACCAGATTGCATAGCGGAGAAGGTACAGTGGGATTCGAAATGGTCGGTGATCTTTTTGTTAACTTGGCTTTCGAAGATCTTAGAAAGGCAGGGTAGGGTAGAATAGACCCAAACTGCTACAGACCTATATCTGTCTCCCCTTTTGAAGAGGGGGATGACCGCGGCAGCTTCCCAATCTTTGGGGATCTCAGACGATACGAAAGAGGTTGAACAGGCTAGTAATATTGGTTGCAACAATTTCGGCAGATAATTTAAGAAAGAGAGGGTCCAGATTGTCTAGCCCGGCTGATTTGTAGGGGTCCAGATTTTGCAGCTCTTTCTGAACACTAGCTATCGGGATTTGGGTGAAGGAGAAATGGGGGAGGCTTGGGCAAGTTGCTGTGGGGGGTGCAGAGCTGTTGGCCAGGGTAGGGGTAGCCAGGTAGAAAGCATGGCCAGCCGTAGAAAAATGCAATTATCAATTATCACGGATTTATCGGTGGTAAGTGTTTCAGAGCTTTTTGGAGTTTGTGCTACAGGATGCAAATTTCTGTTAGGAAAGCAACGGTTTTTCAAACTGCCTGAGTATATTGGTTCCTAACTTCCCTGAAAAGTTGCATATCGCGGGGATATTCGATGCTAATGCAGTACGCCACAGGATGTTTCTGTGCTAGTCAAGGCCAGTCAGGTCTGGAGTGAACCAAGGGCTATATCTGTTCCTGGTTCTATATTGTATTTTCCATTTCTCTAACAACCTGCTATAACATGCAAACCCCAAGTCTCTGCATTGAGGATGCTAACAGGGCTCTAATGATAAGCTGTCGCTAGGTAAACAAGCCCAAATCTTGGGTCACTGACTAATGACAATCCTAAAATGACAAGATTTCAGTTTCTTAGTCTTATTTTTGCCCTATTCATGTACCATTGGCTAATGTGCCTTATCTGGCTGGCTTGAGCGGCAGGGATCTGTGAAGTTCCCGCTAAACGAGGGAGCGTGTAACATAATTCCTCTACTTCTGCTTACCTGAGCCCAGTGTGATGCACACAGGGCCACCGGGCCTCTTGCCGCCCAGGTTATTTTTCTATTTATTTAATGTGTTTGAGCAGCCCAGTCTCCAGAGGCCCTTCCCTCTCCTCTCCTCCCCACGTGGAGCTGTGCCTGGGCAGGAATCTGGAAATCTGTTCCAACTCCTCTATGAACACACTCTAACTCTCTCTCTCTGTCTCTCTCTCTCTCTCTCTCTGTCTCTCTCTCTCTGTCTCTCTCTCTCTGTCTCTCTCTCTCTGTCTCTCTCTCTCTGTCTCTCTCTCTCTCTCTGTCTCTCTCTCTGTCTCTCTCTCTCTCTCTGCCTCTCTCTGCCTCTCTCTCTCTCTCTCTCTCTCTCTCTCTCTCTGCCTCTACCTCTCTTTCTGCAGGTCGAATGTTTGGCTTATGGCCTCTTTGGACACCAGTAGCTTATGTCTGTCTGAATCAGCTGTATCTGGTTGTATAACTGAGGAGTGAAGGGATCCACAGACAAGACATTCTTCATGCGTAGTAACCAGGTGAGTCAAGCTGGACTTTACTGCTGAGCTTATTCTGCTATTTATTTAGCAAATGTTAATGGTTTTTTGAAGGTTGTTTGACTGAAAGTGGCGCTTCAATCTTTCCGAAACTGACCTGATCGTAATAGCTTAACTGAATTAGGAGCCTTGTTTTTGCTTTCAGTTAGTATCATCTTTTGGTTGCTACACCAGAGTCGAATCGCAGAGACAGAAATGGGATGCCATACATAACAGTCAGACCTCCTACAGAGAGAGTCAGCTAGATAGAAACATGCTCTATGTTATGAAACCAGCCACAAAGCGAGTACGCTAGATAGGGCATGTTTCTATGTTATGAAACCAGCCACAGAGCGAGTACACTAGATAGGGCATGTTTCTATGTTATGAAACCAGCCACAGAGCGAGTACGCTAGATAGAAACATGCTCGATGTTATGAAACCAGCCACAGAGCGAGTACGCTAGATAGGGCATGTTTCTATGTTATGAAACCAGCCACAGAGCGAGTATGCTAGATAGGGCATGTTTCTATGTTATGAAACCAGCCACAGAGCGAGTACGCTAGATAGAAACATGATTGATGTTATGAAACCAGCCACAGAGCGAGTATGCTAGATAGGGCATGTTTCTATGTTATGAAACCAGCCACAGAGCGAGTACGCTAGATAGGGCATGTTTCTATGTTATGAAACCAGCCACAGAGCGAGTACGCTAGATAGAAATATGCCCTATGATATGAAACCAGCCACAGAGCGAGTACGCTAGATAGGGCATGTTTCTATGTTATGAAACCAGCCACAGAGCGAGTATGCTAGATAGGGCATGTTTCTATGTTATGAAACTAGTCAAAAGCCTTCTGTAAATATCAGGCAAAAATCACTCTCCAGCAGTGGATAGGGATTCAGGGGCCCCCAAACAATAAAGGTAGCATATGATAGCAAAATGTGTAGAATAACAGGAAATTTGCTTTAAAACTGAATATTTGGTAAAATGTGTAGAATAGCATTTCATTGTGTTGAAATGCAGGACGTTAGCCGTTGTCAGATTAATATTAATTTTATGGGCCCCCCAGATAACACATGATAGCAAAAGGAGTAGAATTGTAGGAAACTGCAACATTTTCTCTTGCCTCATAACAAAATGTGCATAATAGCATTATAAAACGGCAACTTTTTCAATGTGTTGAAATGCAGAATATTAGCTGTCGCCCCCCCCCCCCCCCCCCCCCCCCCCCAAAAAAATTATGTTTTCCAAACCATACAATTATAATTGGTGCTCCGGGTAGTCCGGCCTGCATTGAACTCACCCAGTTGTCATGGATCAATGTAATGTGTGTGCGTGCATGTGTGTGTGTGACCCCCTTGCTGAGAGTCTGGGACAGGTTTTCCATCTCTGCTGAAGCGCTTGGAGGCAAGAAAGAGGAGGAGGGAGATTGGAGAAGGGGCAGAGAATAAGATGTGGGAACTTATTCCCTCCCTGTAAACCCCATGGAAAACAAACAAACAAGCGTTATTACTAACAAACCGGAGAACTAACCAATGGCTGCGACTGTGGAGGAAATGAGCCCTGCTTAGCCAAAGCCTCCCACGGTAGGAAGGGACAGGTCACCATCAAGAACATGCTATGTACAGTTCATCTCTGAATCTGGAGAGCTGATTTTCCTGTCCCCAGACATCACCTCCCAGAGCCTCTGTACGGTTGATTCTTTCAACCATATTTTATTTTCAAGCTCTCATTCCCTCATTAAATGGTCAATATTTAATATTTTCAGTAGATAGTATTACTTCTACCGCCCTTCCTATAGTGAGGATATGGCTTCATTTTTAGACACTGCTCTCCTGAATTAGGAGGGCTGTGATTGGTTGCATTGCCTACTATGCCAATTTCTCTGTATAACTTGGGCAACTTTAAAACTAGCGGAGACCCCACTCTCGTGTGGATGGACAAAATCAACATGTGCGCGATGGGGCACGCGGATGAGAAAATAGCAAACTTGCAGGAACTTGCACAAGTTTTCACAAGTCTGAAACGATCAAATGGGACAGGATAAGCAGGGAAGGGAAAGGGAGGGGAGAGTAATATGCCAAATATGAAGTTGTTTCAAAACACGAGGAAACCAAGGAGTGACTGCTTCGTTGACAGAGAATTCAGGCAGATAGGAGAGTGACGTACAGCACAAATGAAAAGGTCAGAGCCGAGGTAATAACCTGTGATAAGCATGTGTGACGTTATTGAGTGATTCCTCACAAAACCCCCCCAAAAAAGGCCACGGTTTTATGCATTTTCACAAAATGTAGTCCATAGAATAGTCCTTTGGAGGAAGGATTGTTGACATATATTTGCCGTGTGTATGTAAAAGCATAATTGAGAAAAAAATCAAAGTTGGCATATTTCTGACATTTTGGCCTTACCCGGGCCTCCTTTAAGACTCCATAGTGTTTAATCTGTAAATGCTGCAAAGCAAAAAATGGTGTCATATGAAGAAGCTTTACCGCCTGCTCTGTGATCCTTTTATTTCAATAAAACATGAATATTGAAAATATATTTAAAAAATATTATATTATGGCTAATTGTTCAAAATAGTGTTGAAAATACAGTGAGCTCCAAAAGAATATGGAACAGTGACACATTTGTTGTTGGTTTGTCTCTGTACTCCAGGACTTTGGATTTGATACAGTAATGATGAGGTTAAAGTGCATACTGTCAGCTTTAATTTGAGGGTATTTTCATCCATATCGGGTGAACCGTTTAGTAATCACAGCACTTTTTGTGCATATAGAGGACCCTTATTTAGAGGACCAAAAGTATTGGAACAAATTCACATAGTGCCTACAGAAAGTATTCACACCCTTTCAATTTTTCCACATTTTGTTGTGTTACAATCTGCATTTTAAATGTATAAAAAAAACTAACAATAACCCATAATGTCAAAGTTTTTATTATGTTTTTCAAAATGTTAACAAATTATTTAAAAATTGAAAGCTGAAAAGTCTTGAGGCGATATGTATTCAACACCTTATGGGAAGCGTACATAAGATCAGGGGTAAAAATGCAAATGGCTCTGAGATACGAATATTATTACTACACAAATCATACACGTAACTAGCAAGGCAGCCGGCTAACGTTAGCTAGCTATCAGTACGCTTTAACTTGAAATGAAAACGAAAATGATCTGAAAATGTAGCTAGTTAGACTATCTTACCTGTATACATGGATGGACGGTTCTCCTTCTCTGTCACGGATGCCATGGTTGCCTTAGTTTGAAGATGTATTAAAGACCTGTCTCCGGATTACAACAGCTTTCTGTGTGCTCTCTCTTTGTCTCTGTCTGCATATTTGCAATCAAATTCCAGTATTTTCTTCCATCTCCTTAGTTATCATTAGCTTTTGCAGTTGTACTATGTGATATCTTTAGAAAAAGCAGCGGTAGAAAGGATTACCTACACAGCTCATATTGTAGACTGAAACGTGCTACATGACCAATCCTAACTCATCACTTGGCATGTCCTGTCTTTTTCTGTGGCTAAACCAACTAGGCTCGTAATTTAACAATCTTATTCGTATTTACAGATGGCATACAAGTTTGTTATTAAGACACATGAAAGTTCACATGTTCCAGAAGGCATTTCTATCAAAAAATATATATATATTTTGATACAAAATAAAATAAAGTTTACGTTCAAATGGCTCTCTGTGAAGTAGTGACGCTCGATATACGCCTTTACTGAAACGAGTCACATTTGTAGATGGGTAAAATAAAAAAAAGCAAACATTGATTATCCCTTTGCACCTGGCGACGTTATTAATTACACTTTGGATGGTGTATCAGTCACAACAAATATACAGGCGCCCTTCCTAACTCAGTTGCCGGAGAGTAAAGAAATCGCTCAGGGATTTCACCATGAGGCCAAAGGTAACTTTAAAAACAGTTCAAGTTTAATGACTTTGATAGGAGAAAACTGAGGATGGATCAACAACGTTGTAGTTATTCCACAATACTAACCTAATTGAAAGAGTGAAAAAAAAATACATTCCAGAAAAAAAAATCCATTCCAAAATATTCATCCTGTTGGATTTGATACAATTCACTAAAGTAATACAAAGGCACTAAAGTAATATTGTAAAAAATGTGTCAAAGCAAGTAACTTTTTTTCCTGAATACAAAGTTTTATGTTTGGGGCAAATCCAAAACAACACATTACTGAGGGCCACTCTTAATATTTTAAAGCATAGTGGTGGCTGCATCATGTTATGGGTATGCTTGTAATCGTTAAGGACTGGGCAGTTTTTCAGGATAAAAAATACATTGAATGGAGCTAGGGCTGGGCAGTATACTGTGTTTTGCGATATACCGATATTGATTCACGGACCCGTTTGGGTTTTTACTTCTATACCGGTATTTGAATGTTTGGTTTGTTAAATGTGATACACACTGTGTAACCTACATTTTTATAGTTTACTTCTCTACTTGAGTCATCTCTTTTCACTCTATGCCGCTTTCCACGCCCCCTGTCACTCAAGGAGCGCATTTGTTTATCCACGACCACAAGACACTTGCGTTCAGTCTGCATGGTCATTGCAGCATATGCAACACTGTTGATGACAACGACGCAGTTTCCACGTTGCTTCTTAATACAAATCCACTAGCGTTCTATAATTACACTATTAGCTTGTGTTTCTTACATCCGCAAAGAGCTAGTTTATTGTGTGTAGATGGGTGTGAAAAATATCTATTTAATCAATTTTGTATTCTGGCTATAACATATCAAAATGGGTAATAAGTCAAGGAGTATGAATACTTTCTGGATGCACTGTATTTGTGTATTAAAGTAGTCAAACGTTTAGTATTTGGTTCCATATTCCTAGCATGCAATGATTATATCAAGCTTGTGACTCTACAAGCTACAAGCTTGTTGGATGCATTTGCTGTTTTTTTTTTTGTTTTTGTTTTTTTCAGATTATTTTGTGCCCAATAAATTAATGGTAAATAATGTATTGTGTGATTGGAGTAAATTTGATTGAAAATAAGAATAGAATATGTTTCTAAACACTGCTACATTAATGTCGAGGATACCATGATTACAGATAGTCCTGAATGAATTGTGAATTATGACGAGTAAGAAGGTTACAGACTCACAAATCATACCCCCAAGACATGCTAACCTCTCACTATTACAATAAAATAAAAAAATCGGGGGGGGTATCATATTTCTCCCTGCTAAATTGAAGGAACTATTGTCATAAAGTTCACCCAATAGGGATGAAAGAACCCTCAAATAAAAGTTTTGCTTTTTAGCATTTAGCATTATGGAGTCTAAAAGGAGGCCTGGTTAGAGCCAAAATGTAATAAATATGCCAACTTTGATGAATTATTCCTCAATTATGCTTTTAGATACATGTCAAATATACGTCAACAATCCTTCCTCCAAAGGACTATTTCGTGAAAATCCATAAAATCATAATCACTCAATAAAGTCATACATGCTTATCACTTTATTATTAGCTTTTCTGCTGTTATGGCTCTATTTCCTTTGTACTGTATGGCACTCTCCTGTCTGCCTGAATCAACTGTCTATGAAGCTGTCATTCCTTGGTTTTCTCATGCTTTGAAACAGCTTCATACTTCACATTTGGCATATTCCGCTACCCACCCTTTCCTTCCCTGCTTATTCTGTCCCACTTGATCTATTTTGTTGTTTTTGAGACTTTTGAAAACTTGTGCAAGTTCCACCCTCCCCCACAATATGTTTTTTTGATGAATCGTGACTGTTGGCCTTACTGCTGTTAGCCCATAGAAACACATTGAATAACAGATAGTCCTTACTGCTATTAGCCCATACAAACACATTGAATAACAGATAGTCCTTACTGCTATTAGTCCATACAAACACATTGAACAACAGATAGTCCTTACTGCTGTTAGTCCATAGAAGCACATTGAATAACAGAACATTCTTTCTGCTATTAGCCCATACAAACACATTGAATAACATATAGTCCTTGCTGCTATTAGCCCATAGAAAACATTGAATAACAGATCGTCCTTACCTCTATTAGCCCATAGAAACACATTGAATAACAGATAGTCCTTACCTCTATTAGCCCATAGAAACACATTGAATAACAGATAGTCCTTACCTCTATTAGCCCATAGAAAACATTGAATAACAGATCGTCCTTACTGCTATTAGCCCATAGAAACACATTGAATAACAGATAGTCCTTACCGCTATTAGCCCATAGAAACACATTGAATAACAGATAGTCCTTACTGCTATTAGCCCATAGAAACACATTGAATAACAGATAGTCCTTACCTCTATTAGCCCATAGAAACACATTGAATAACAGATAGTCCTTACCTCTATTAGCCCATAGAAAACATTGAATAACAGATCGTCCTTACTGCTATTAGCCCATAGAAACACATTGAATAACAGATAGTCCTTACCGCTATTAGCCCATAGAAACACATTGAATAACAGATAGTCCTTACTGCTATTAGCCCATAGAAACACATTGAATAACAGATAGTTCTTACTGCTATTAGCCCATAGAAACACATTTAATAGCAGATAGTCCTTACTGCTCTTAGCCAATAGAAACACATTGAATAACAGATAGTCCTTACTGCTATTAGCCAATAGAAACACATTGAATAACATATAGTCCTTACTGCTCTTAGCCAATAGAAACACATTGAATAACAGATAGTCCTTACTGCTATTAGCCCATAGAAACACATTGAATAACAGATAGTCCTTACTGCTATTAGCCCATAGAAACATATTGAATAACAGATAGTCCTTACTGCTATTAGCCAATAGAAACACATTGAATAACAGATAGTCCTTACTGCTATTAGCCCATAGAAACACATTGAATAACAGATAGTCCTTACTGCTATTAGCCCATAGAAACATATTGAATAACAGATAGTCCTTATATCTATTAGCCCATAGAAACACATTGAATAACAGATAGTCCTTATATCTATTAGCCCATAGAAACACATTGAATAACAGATATTCCTTACTGCTATTAGCCCATAGAAACACATTGAATAACAGATAGTCCTTACTGCTGTTACTCCATAGAAACATATTGAATATTTCACCACATGGAACAACAGATAGTCCTCTGAAAAATGTGTCTTATATCTAGGTATTATAGGGGTATAATGGGAAAAAAATGAAAACATTTTTACTACATGCATTTAACCCTGTTTGTTCACTAAACAGTCTACATACTATACTTCCAGGGTTTTTTCTTTATTTTTTACTATTTTCTAAATTGTAGAATAATAGTGAATACATCAAAACTATGAAATAATACATATGGAATCATATAGTAACCAAAAAAGTGTTAAACAAATCAATATATTTTAGATTCTTCTAAGTGGTCACCCTTTGTCCTGATGACAGCTTTGCACACACTTTGCATTCTCTCGTCCAGCTTAATCTGGAATGCTTTTCCAACTGTCTTGAAGGAGTTCCCACATATGCTGTGCACTTGTTGGCTGCTTTTCCTTCACTCTTTGGTCCAACACATCCCAAACCATCTCAATTGGGTTAAAGTCGGGTGATTGTGGAGCCCAGGTCATCTGATGCAGCACTTCATCACTCTCCTTCTTGGTCAAAGAGCCCTCACACAGCCTGGAGGTGTGTTTTGGATTATTGTCCTGCAAAAACCAGATGGGATGGTGTATCACTGCAGAATTCTGTGATAGCCATGCTGATTAAGTGTGCCTTGAATTCTAAATACATCACAGACCATGTCACCAGCAAAGCACCATCACACCTCTTCCATGCTTCACAGTTGGAACCAAACATCTTAAATTTGGACTCATCAGACTAAAGGACACATTTCCACCAGTCTAATGTCCATTGCTCGTGTTTCTTGGCCCAAGCTAGTCTTTTCTTCTTATTGGTATTCTTTAATAGAGGTTTCAACCACGAAGGCCTGCTTCATAGTCTCCCTTTGAACAGTTGATGTTGAGATGTGTCTGTTACTTGAACTCTGTGAAGCATTTATTTGGGCTTCAATTTATGAGACTGGGAACTCTAATGAACTTATCCTCCGCAGCAGAGACACTGGCTCTTCCATTCCCGTGGCTGTCCTCATGAGAGCCAGTTTCATCATAGTACTTGCTGTTTTTTGTGACTGCACTTGAGGAAACTATCAAAGTTCTAGAAATGTTCTGAATTGACTGACTTTCATATCATAAAGTAATGATGGACTGTCATTTCTCTTTGCTTATTTGAGCTGTTCTTGCCATAATATGGACTTAGCCCTATTTGGTAAAATACCATCTTCTGTATACTACCCCTACCTTGTCACAACACAACTGATTGGCTGAAACGCATTAAGAAGGAAAGAAATTCCACAAATTAACTTTTTAAGAAGGCACACCTGTTAATTGAAATACTTTCCAGGTGACTACCTCATGAAGCTGGTTGAGAGAATGCCAAGAGTGTGCAAAGCTGTCATCAAGGCACAGGGTGGCGACTTTGAAGAATCTCATAAAATATATATATATTTTTTTATGATTCTTTGTTATTTCATAGTTTTGATAT
Organism: Oncorhynchus mykiss; assembly: GCF_057628025.1. NCBI lineage: Eukaryota > Metazoa > Chordata > Actinopteri > Salmoniformes > Salmonidae > Oncorhynchus > Oncorhynchus mykiss. The sequence continues at coordinate 49,468,691 of NC_143023.1, read as the reverse complement.
CTTCACTATTATTCTAATATGTAGACAATAGTAAAAATAAATACAATTCCTTGAATGAGTATGTGTGTCCAAACTTTTGACTGGTACTGTACATATTCGTGAGAGTATCACCTTTACACCAGAGGTGTCATATTAGTTTGTAGCCCAAACAATTTGGACACTACAGACAGAAGTTGTCAGATCGGCTATACCGACCTCAGACGAGTTCCAAGTCGCTTGTGGGGGTCGTAGAGCGTAATTGGGAACACCATTGTGTTCGTGAGAGTCTCATTTTTTCATAGACTGGTACTAGTTTGTAGGCCAAGCCGTTCGGAAGCTACAAACTGTTTTTTGAGAAGACCGATTCCTGGGATTCCTCATGGTCTGACAAATACCGCTCTAGCTTTGTCACCTTTCACCACAGATGTGGAAGTGTTACATTGGCGGATGCGGTGGATTGAGAGACCTACAGTACAGAAAAACATATCTCTATCTTAAATTGACAGATTTTTATGGGGATTTTTTTATTATGCTAAGTTCATTTCCACTGGGGCGTGGACAACGACCTTAAGGGGTTTAAATCTTCTTAAAAGTAATTAGGTAATTTACAATCATCTGAAAACTAAGAATCTTAATTAATAAAAACTACAAAGATATGTCAAATCAGCTAATTCCAGTCTGAAAGAATGCTTTGAATTAATTTCCCTCAGTCATTGGATGTGTGTTGTCACACTCCATTCTAACGCGTCCTTGTTACCGCAGGAGAGGAAAACAGAAGGCACGTACGTACGTATGTGTTCCTGAGAGTCGCAGCTTTCAGGAATGGGGTCATAATATTTGAACTTAAACCGTTCAAACGCTAGAACCAAATTCATATGGGGAAAAAAATAATCAACATTCAACATAGGCCCTAGAAACCACACACGTTTGTCATTTTGTTACTGAAAGTCCAGTTTTTGGCTAGGCTTTTTTTTTTTAAATATAAAAAAGTTTATTCATGATTAGAATTGATCAAAATTGAGTCTAAATTCATAAACGGGCCGCCTGTTGAATATCCCTGCCATACACACATCATTCACATGGTTGCCAACCACACCATTCACATGGTTGCCACCCAGATGTAATGATGAGTTCAATGTCTAAGGTGCAACAGAGTAAACACCAGCTCTTCCTTCCTAATCTTACCTTTGAATCTTGGTCTACCAACCTTTCTTTGGAGGGCATATAAATGCCGGCCCTTCTTCTGCCACACATCTATCATAAGTGCTCTAATCTTACATTTGACCTCACTTACCGCCCCGGTCGCACTGTCTGAACCAACTTGACTGTGTATCAAATCATGCTTCCCCAAATGTATACATATTTAAATCATTATGTGGTTCATAAACTAGTTATGTAATTGTAAGACAGTTTGTCTAGTGTCTGTAGCATAAACTGTGAAGAGCTGTACCATTTTGAAAACCAACCACTTTTAGCTATATGCTAGTTAGCATGCCATTTCAAATAGTTATAGTGTGCAGTAATAATGTTTGGTGGCAGGATATGTGCGATTATCAGACAATTGTCTGAAGCCGAAAAAGACAGGACATTGTAAATCTAATTTGACCTATGCACTAACAAGGCTTTTCAGCATCAGCAGCTTGACTACTGCTAGAGTACTGTACCTTTTATTGATCTACTGTTCTTCAACAACAGATGTACTCACATTGGATGGGATGATTAGGGTTCAAACCTTCTCTCAAACAGCCTAATACATACTCTTAGAGTAGGTTTAACCAATTAATGTACTTGGTAATGTAAACATGTTTTTTAATCTAAGACACACATGCAATCTGCCATCTGGGAATCTGTTCTATATTCCTCATCTTGATATATATACCCATTAGTTCTTAAAAGGGTAGTCTGCTGTTCAAACAACAACAAAAGCCCAACACCCTGCCACTGTTTTGGTAAAAAGCTGAAGAATTGGGGGTGGAGAAATGTAACTACTCTCAAATTCATCAATAGAGCTATGGATACATACTTTACAAACAAAAATAAATGGAATTAATACAATACAATTCTAAAGAATAGAGTAATGACTTACATTGCTAAACTCTGTTAAACAGCCTTATAATAACCAAAGGTGGCAGCAGGTAGCCTAGCGGTTAGACCTTTGGCCAGTAACCGAATTCCACGAGCCAACAAGTTGAAAAATCTCTATGTGCACTTGAGCAAGGCACTTAACCCTAAGTGCTCCAGGGTTGCTGTTAATAATGGCAGACCCTGGCCGTGAATCGACTCTCCGAGGGTGTCTCGGGGAGAGTTGGGATATGCAAAAAAAAAAACATTTCCAATTCACAGTTGTGAAATAGGACAAATAAGAATACATTATTTGTATTTATTTATAATAAATATTTCCTATTAATAGCTGAATATAGAGAGAGCATGCCAACCAATAGGTCCTTCATGACCCCAATGCATTAACAGTAGAACCGCCTGGCCTTCCAGCCTTTAAGTACTCGCTAGAGAACGTTACCGGGTGTCCTCTTTAGCATATGCATCAGATGCATATCAACCCACAAGGTGCAGCAAACATAACAAAAAACACTTGGTATTATAAAGGATGAAACGCATGAATTAATATTTGTCAGGAAAAATAACAATAGATAGTCAAGGCTATGTTTTGTATAATTCCTAGAGAAAACGTAGGCCTATATAGCCTATTTTCGTTTCTCTTCCAATGACAACATTAGTGTAATGCATATGATCAACTTGATTTGTAGATTCCATTAGTAATAGTTATAGAAATGAATAAAGTCCAGTTACAGCTTCTTTTGACAAAGTGGAAATAAAAAAGATAATATAACCAGGCAAGGTGCGCTGGTGAAATAATTTGCTGTATTCCTAAACAAAAACACATGAACAATTGTAAAGCATGACTTGTATAAATAATTAGCATATTTTAATTTGATTATGTTACCAGTTTTTGCTTAGTAGCCACAGTAATGCTGCCGAGTGAGTGGTGAATGCAGGGACAGCACAGATGTTATTGGATAAACTGACATTTGGAAATAGAGTTGCGCCTTTTGGAATTATGAGTTATTTGACAAAGGTAAGTGTAATAGAAACTACACACTATGCTCCTTCTGATACTATATAGAAATCTAAATGTTTTACCTGCATGTGACTCTGAAGAAGGATTTGCTAAAGTGATGCTCCTTTCCCTGCATCTGTAAATTACAAGGTGCACCCATCTCTTCATGTGCAATTTGTCAACCTATAGGCCTAAAATTGTCACTCATCCGATTGTCAATTGAATCTTGTCTATAACCTGTCTTAATATGTGTGGAATTAGTTTCGGTATAGTTTAGGTGTAGTTTCAATGGGCCAGCTGTACAGTTTGACTTGCATCCTTTTATTTCTTGCTCATCAACTTGGATAGAGTCAATGACATGTTTTGCATTATTCTAAAGGCCTACTGCAACACATTGCATGTTGTCGTTCCCCTTACAATACATTTGATTAGTAATTGAGTTACAGTCAATAAAACAGTTCTGTAACAGCTTTGTCATGACGTTGCCATCTTTGGGTACAGCACCCCTCCATTTGCACCAGCCCTTGTCTATGCACCATCCCCCTAACCCCCCTGTCTCCTACACCCAGGCTGCTGTGGTCAGAGAGAGGTCGTAAATTCCTGGAGGAGATTATCTCCTCATGGCCACAGTATAGAGAGAGAGTGAATTTTCATAGAGAACAAAGGAATTTCTTCCACCTCACAGAACTTGAGGTCCGAACAACATGTATGTTCTGGAGAAGGTATACAAGATCGGGGAAGAATCCAGCTACGAACTGGTCCGTTTGGTACAATTTTGTGAAACTCATGGGAGACTCCGTTATCATTTCCTTGTAACTATCTGCTGTTTGTTTATACATTTCTGTGAACTACTTAGTTAGTAAATAAATGATTTAAGACAATTGATGTATAGATGACTCATTGTGAAGACTGGGTTCGTGCAGATAACCAACAATTTACGACGTTTGGAATGAGACTAACATGAGGTAAATAAAAAATTATAACTTTATAATCTGAATATTTTCCTTGGTGCCCCGACTTCCTAGTTAATTACAGTTACATGATTAATCAGTTTAATTGCGTAGTAATAGAGTTATTTGATAAATAGGTCTTCAGTTTTAATGATGCCAAAGACACGACAGCTTATTTTTACAAAGTAAAATGTATAAGATAATTGTCAAAGTATTAACATAACACTGATTTAAATAGGCATAACACAAAATCATCATCACACTATTGTTCTATATTAAATCAACCTCTTCACCCTCATTACTCAGTTAGGCCTAATTTAAATTTGATTGTGAAATAACTTGCACAATTATCACCCATTCCATCCATTTGTCATTCATTCAGTAGGCTGGCGGCTTAAGTTAGGAATAGGTGTGGGGGAAAACAGTTAAGTCTCATACTTTTCTGTTTGGGGGGGGGGGGGGGGGGGCTAATTTATATAATCAAACGTCAGTGGCCATTGGCCTATGGCGGTTCTAGTGTTAAAATCTACACCATGTCCAGGCCAGTATAAATTCTGTTTGGGCAAGTAGATTTTTTTTTGTCCAACTGCCTGGTCATGCCAGCTAACCAAAAAGGTTAGCATTGGACCCTGTCATAGCCTATGAATAGGACCCAGAGTTTTACCTGACCAGGTCATGAGATAAAGCAAAAACTCCAGGCCCCAGAAAAGACACATACAAATTTTGCCACACCACTTTTGAACCTGTGCTTTAAATTCTATAACTTATGTCTCAAGAGCATAGTGTAACTGTCCAATCATAACCCCAAATATAAGGTTGCATTACTCTGTTTATAACAGGAACATAAACCATGTATAGCTTCAACATGTGTTCAAAAGCTGACAACTACCTGGTCCATTTCTCATCGGAGTAGGCTTATGAGTTAGGCTAGGTCAAATGTAGGGTTAGGGGCGGTTTTGTGAACACAGATTACACCTAGTCCTGGACTCATTTTGGCCAGAGATTTTCTATTGACCTTGCTTTTTAGTCCAGGACCAGGCTTAATCTGTGTCTGGGAAAATCTCCCCATAATGTTTAAATGAGTGAAATGGGATGATGTCTTAAAAGAAAAACATGTTTACATTACCAAGTACATTAATTGGGTAAACCTACTCTAAGAGTATGTATTAGGCTTTTTGAGAGGTTTGAATCCTAATCAACCCATCCAATGTGAGTACATCTGTTGAAGAACAGTAGATCAATAAAGGTACAGTACTCTAGCAGTAGTCAAGGTGCTGATGCTGAAAAGCCTTGTTAGTGCATAGGTCGAATTAGATTTACAATGTCCTGTCTTTTTCAGCTTCAGAAAAAAGCAAATTTCATTTAAAACGTTTTTTTTTTGCATTAATATTATTAGTGATTTCAAAAGAGAAGGCATAGGTAACAGTAACTTATTATTAAACTCCAGTGCCTTTGAATCCCTCTTAACCATCTGGGCTGTCAAGTGTTCATAATCAAATGCAAGTTTAGAACTCGCAAAATTTGTTTGTGTTCCATGGCCAAGAAGCGAGGAGTATCTCTTTCTCTAAACCTTGAACTGGGATTGGATTATGACAGTGGAGGAGAAAAATGTCAACAACACAGCAACCCCAGTGTGTCTGAACAAACTCTCTGTTTCATTGGGCTTACACGACTGTCCTCTTCATTAGATTTGCATGATTGCACTTAGCACCACAGCAAAATCCTGCATTTGTCTTGGGGTGGACTCAGACTCATCTCAAACTTAATTGGACTTTCTAGCTTTGGCAAGCACCACACAATTATCTCTATGCCTTCTTGTTCCTGTTGACATACGTGTCTCCTATCTCCTCTGCAAGAAATCATCTCTCGGGGAGAGTTGGGTATATTTATTTGTTCGACATAATTCACCTAAATGCTGATTGGCCGATAGTGAGGTCATTAGCTGAAATGTGCTGAGCATAAGTAGGAATGTGAAACCAACGTCTCTGCTTCCTCTGGGGACGCCCACACTGTGAGGCGACAGCCATAATAATCCGCCGCCATATGATAATGTCTAGCCAATGGCAGAGAGCTACAAAAGCCCAAAACAAATGGCAGACACACCAGAGCAGAACTTAGTTATCTAATTTAGGAATTAAATTCAGGTAATCAGAATGATGTTCCCATTGAAGAGGACAATGTTAACTCACCAAGCTGAAGGGTCGACAGTATCTGTTTTCGGACATCAAGGCACTGTTTCATCATTATCAGAGCAAACGCCATGTTTTCCGATCCCACTTGACACTTTTGGGCAAGGCGATGCATCGGAATGAACCGTTTAGAACACATTAACCCTGTTGCCTCTAATCTGGATACAGTGATTCTGATATGAAGAATGGTTCAGGACTTCTGTGAATGCTTCCACGTAACGTGAACGGGCTCGAATATCCAGAGCCATTTCAGGCTTGTAAACTGCACTCATCAAGAGTCTGATGTTTATTCACTGATTAAGCTCTTGGCTGGGACCATGTTTACAGGTTTCATAAGGCAAGCCATGGCCACTTCAAAATGGTGGTGAAACAAAATCCAGGGTGGTCGGCTGGTGTTGTATCATCTTTCCTTCTACGTACATAGAGCTGTTGGAGGAGGTGCATTCTCAGTGTCTAATCGAGGGTCTGTTGTGTTCAGCACTGATTGTTTAGTGTAGCATCCATGATTTGTATCATCGATTGCACAGTCTGTTTTGTTGTTATCGTAAATCACTGTAGGTGAGATGCTACTCATTTAGATAAATGTCAGCCTTAACTCTTTCTTTAGTTTCAAACATAACATTTGGCGAACGAGGATGGCTGAAAGTATTTCAACATTAACCCTACCTCCTCCAGGGCCGTTCTTGCCTCAGTCGGGAAAACCAGCAATCCCATGGGAAAGATGGAAGTTGTCGTTCCAGACGTACACGCTAGCTACCGGACTGCATGTGGTTAGCCCTGAGTGGAAAAGTCTCCACTGTCTCGATGCATAGGGCCTGCACATCTGCCAAACGCTCGGGGAAGTGCACATATAATGCAGCTTTTGAACTTTTGGATACATTTTCAGCGACACAGTACGCTGCTGATCTTAAGCTGTTCAAGTTGTGCAGGAGTCTGTGGTCAGACTGTACCTGTCAGTCAGACCGTAACATGAGTGTCTCAGTGCTGGTCAAGCTGTGCAGCAGTCAGTGGTCAGACTGTACCTGTCAGTCAGACAGTAACATGAGCCTCAGTGCTGTTCAAGCTGTGTAGAAGTCAGTGGTCAGACTGTACCTGTCACTCAGACAGTAACATGAGCCTCATTGCTGTTGATGAGACCCCAGTCGTGTCAACTGTGGTGCCAGGACACCATGCACGGCCCCCTGACTGCCCTGCTAGTGGATAGACGATGTCGGAAACCAAACCAATTTGCAAAATTGTAGGCAGTGGTGTAAAGTACTTAAGTAAAATTACTACTTATGTTGTTTTTTTTGGGTATCTGTACTGTACTATTTATTTTTTTGACAACTTTTGCCTCACTACATTCCTACAGAAAATTATGTACTTTTTACTCCATACATTTTCCCTGACACATTTTGAATGCTTAGCAGGACAGAAAAATGGTCTAATTCACACTCTTGTCAAGAGAACACATGGTCATCTCTACTGCCTCTGATCTGGCGGACTCACTAAACACATGCTTCGTTTGTAAATTATGTTGGAGTGTGCCCATTGAAGGCAATTTGAATGCACAGAAATACCGTGACGAGATCCTGTGGCCCGTTGTCGTGCCATTCATCCACTGCCATCACCTCATGTTTCAGCATGATAATGCATGAACCCATGTCGCAAGGATTTAGACACAATTCCTGGATGCAGAACATGTCCCTGTTCTTCCATGGCTTGCATACTCTCCAGACATGTCACCCATTGAGCATGTTTGAGATGCTCTGGGGTCGACGTGTACGACAGCGTGTTCCAGTTCCCGCCAATATCCAGCAACTTCACCCAGCCATTGAAGAGGACAGGGACAACATTCCATAATCCACAATAAACAGCCTGATCAACTCGATGTGAAGGAGCTGTGTCGCGCTGCATGAGGCAAATGGTGGTCACACTAGATACTGTTTTTCTGATCCACTGCCCTACCTTAGATTGGGGCCTAATTCATTTATTTCAATTGACTGATTTCCAAGTATGAAATGTAACTCGGTTATATCTTTAAAATTGTTGCATGTTGCAGTTATTTTTGTTCATCATAAAAGTACACTAAACACGATGACAGACTAACCAGGGAGGAGAAGTCGACAGAGAATAAAAGCTAAGTTTCTGACATGGAGATAGAGGGAGTTCCAGAGTTGGGGAGCTGCACTGCTTATTAATGCCTGGTCTCCCATGGAGCAGAGCCTGGTACAAGGGATGGTGAGGAGGCCAGTGTCAGAGGAGCGCAGTGAATAGGTGGGAGTGTAGGGGTGCAGGAGGTCAGTAATGTAGGTGGGTCGGCAGTCCATTGAGTGCTTTGTAGGTGAGCATGAGCAATTTGCCGATTATCCTTTATTGAACTGGGAGCCAGTGGAGTTTGAGGGTGCGGGCTATGTGGTCCCAAGGTCTGTTCCTATGTGTCTCAGTAAGTTGAGCATGGCACTTGCAACGTGAGGGTTGTTGGTTCGATTCCTGTGAGGTACCAGTACAAATAAAATATGAAAATGTATGCACTCACTACATTGTCGCTCTGGATAAGAGCGTCTGCTAAATGACAAACATTTTAAATGTCTGGTGAGGACTTGTGCAGCTGAAGTTTGAATATGTTGACATCTGTTCAGTGTTTTGGCGGGGAGTCTGTAGAGAGTGATGTTGCAGTAGTCCAAGCATGATAAAAGGTCTAAATGAGGGTTTCGGAAGTGGGGTCAGTGAGAGAGATTGAGCTGTTTTTGAAGTGGAAGATGGCTAACTTGGTGACGTTCCGGATGTGGGGTTCAAATGACACACCAAGGTTCCTGACTGTGGAGTTGGAGTGGATGGTGCAGCCGTTGATTGTGATGAGTTGACCCAGTTTCTTGATGAGGGAGTTGCGACCCATGAGCATGATCCCTGTTTTGCCGTCATTTAGTTAAAAAAAAGTTATTGCTCATCCAAGTTCTCATTTCATGGAGACCGTCAACAACAGAGGGGGGTGGCAGAGTGGAGTTGGGGTTTGTGTGGATGTAGATTTGTGTGCCATCTGCATAACAGTGCAATGAGTCCAACTTGATGGAGGATCTGACCCAGGGGCAGCATGTAAATACTAAACTGTAATTGACCAAACACTGAGCCTTGTGGGACACGTTGTGATACAGGGGCTGGGGCAAGCTTGCAGTTGTCAAGGGAGACAAAATGTGGTCTATCAGATAGATAGGAGTGGAACCAGGCAAGGGGTGTTCCGGAAACTCCTAGAAGCCTCTCCATGTGGTCAGTTAAAATCTGATGACCAACAGTGTCAAATGCTGAAGAGCAATGGCCAATCCTCTTCAACGGCGTAGGTGCCCTGACACTATTCACACACAATGCCCTCCTCGATCCTACGGTGACTCTAGTCCTTCAGCCTTTACGCCGTATCCCGCTGTCTTTACTCGAGGAGGTCACTAAGGATCTACGCAAACCGCTTGAGGATGGATTTATGGAGCCGGTGGAAGCCTCATCATGGGTGTTCAACTTGGTCATCGCTAAATAGAAGCCTGGAGAGCTGCGGGTCTGCTTGGATCTGATCCAACAAGGCCGTCATACCTGATCGGTACCCACTGCCAACCATAGAGAACTGGGGTTTTCAAAGTTTTTCAGCTGGACCTTCACAAGGGCTACCTCCAAGTTCCCCTACACCCAGAGAGTAGGAACCTGACAGCCTTTGTCACTCATATCGGGGTATTCCGCTACACAAAGATGCCTTTTGGTCTCAGTTCGGCCCCCATCTGTTTCCAGAAGATAATGTCCACCATCCTTACCTGGTTCACTGGAGTGGCTGTCTACTTGGACGATGTAGTCCGTGGTCCCAACACTGCGGTTCATGCCGAATGTCTGCAAGCAGCCATTCGCAGCGCTCAGTCAACACAACTTCACACTCAACACTGAGAAGTGCCTGTTCTCAGTGCCAGAGATCGACTTTATTGGGCTCCGCATCAGCCTGAGGGTTCTCACCGCTGCAGTCAAACGTGGAAGCCATCCATTGTGTCCCAGAACCAACATCTGCTACACAACTCACTTCATATCTTGGAATGCCCCACTTCCCCTCTGTGTCAGCTGTTGAATGAGGAGGTGTACGTGGCCTAGACTGTGCACTGGCTGTCCACTCTCTCAAAGAACTACTGACCACTTCACCTGTGCTGGCCCACTTTAACATCACCAGCCCAACCCTGGTCACCTGTGATGCGTCAGCCACAGCAGTGGGAGCGGTCCTCTCTCAGCTCCCAGGATGGTGTTGAGAAGACTGAGGCTTTCGCCTCTGGCGCATTGAATACCACCGAACAGATGTACTCCATTGGAGAGAGGGAGGCCTGTATGGGCTTGTGAGCGGTTGCTCTATGGACGTTATTTCACCCTGTATACCGACCACCAGGCCCTCACAGCCTCGATGTCTACCTCCAGGTCGGGTCACAAGCCACTCCGCATGTACCGCCTTCAGCAATTGAACTTTAAGTTGAAGGTCACACCGGGCAGGGACAATATAGAGACTGACCTCCTTTTGCTCTCAATGCCCAGGTTGACTCAGAGGAGTACCTCATCCAGCTCCTAAGCGCACCTCTCCAAGACAGTGTTGCTGAAAGAGCTGACCCAAGAATCAGCCAACGACCCAATCTTCATGACCTTGCAGGAATACGTAGCTGGCTGGCCGACACAGCTCCCATCGGAACTCCAACCACATGCCAGGGTCAAACATGAGATGTCATGCTGGAATGACACGTCAGGCTGATGGAAACTGCTCCGTCATGCCAAGCAGGCTCAGAGGACGAGTGTTGGCCATGGCTCATGAGGGCCACCTTGGCATTGCGAAGCTGAAGCAGCACTGCCGGGACCTGGTGTGGTGGCCTGTCATCGATCACAATAGGCTGAAGCGCACCCTGTGCTCCATGTCTTGTCAGTGGAAAGACAGGCCCAGCTCTGCCACCACCACTGCAACCACTTGCCTGGCCCTCCTGTCCATGCGAACATATCCTACTGGACAACTGCTGTGAACTCCACAATTTGTCACTTCACCAACAATTTCTTGGTGGTTGCTTATGACCTACATTCAAAATGACCAGAGGTTACATCAGGGGCCATCAAACTTCCTGGAAATGGTCTTTGCTCGCTGTGAACTGGCTACAACTCTGACCAGGAACAATGACCCACAGCTGGTCGTGGTAAAGTTCAGCTCTTACACCCAAAGCAAGGGGAGTAAGCACATCAGAACAGTCTACTACCACACCCAGGTTCAATCAAACCCTAGCTCACCTAGTTCAGGGTTGCTCCTTCACTGAGTCCTTGTCACAAGCTCTGCTGCTCGACAGAGCTGCTCACCACTCCACCATCGGAGTCGCTCCTGCCAAGCTGATGGAAGGATGGGAACTAGATCTGCCCTTACACAGGCTCCATCCCTCGGTTTGCCACCCAACAGTCAAAGCCACAGTGCAAAGCCAACAATGTACAAGTCAAGAGCGCTGCAACAAAAGACAGAGCGCATGGCTTCCTGGAATCCAAGTGAGTGATTGGGTCAGGGCGCAACAACCACAACGTGCAGACAAGCTATGCACCTTCTGGTCAACACCATGTCAAGTTGAACGTCACCTGGGCCCAGCAACATTTCATCTAACTTTAACGGTTCTCACGGTCATGCCAACTGACAGAAAGGTGCCACCTCCTGCATGTCTCTGATGTGCAACTGATGCCACCCTGAGTGGTTCACTACCGGTGGCACACGCTCCCTTGGCCCCAGCTGAAGTACAACAGCTTCACAGGCACATGTTGATGTTGCTGCAGCACCCGTCCTGCAGCCTGTAAGGGTGCGCTTCCGCCCTGCTCACCCTCAATATTTTATAATCTCCTTTCATGCCTAGTTTAAAAGAGGGTGGATGTTGTGTTCAGCACCGATTGTTTAGTGCAGCGTCCATGATTTGTATCATTGATTACACAGTCTGTTTTGTTGATATGTTGTTATCGGAAATCACTAGGTGATTTGGTTGTTCTATTTATGTTGTATGTGAGATGCTACTCATTTAGATAAGTGTTTGTTTCGTTGTTTTCAAACATAACCGGGTCACGGCCAGTGCAAGGGAAGGGCTCTTGAATTGTAAGCCTGTACCAAACTCCCACTAGAAACACTTAAAATGCAGTAGAACACATTTCTTACACTTAATTCTAGGACAGAAGCAGAAGAACTGAAATACGGCATGAGGATATTGTGTGGAGTTGTCAGAGGCATAACGTGATCACTCAGAAGAACGCCGGAGCACTACCAAACTCGGGGTGTATTGACCGCTTGTAGTGTGTTCACTACATGGAATCATTTTGTTTTACGTTTGGCTTACTCGTGAAAGATTCCCAATCGATGGTTGTATATTTTCCCCCTCTTAATTGCCCGTGGTAAATGACTTAGTGTGTGACAGCAATGTTTTTCTTCCGACATTCCCACTTTGAGGGGCTCTTAGAGCGCTCTCTTTATCTAGCCTCTGTAGTAAACTATGAGAAGGTAATCCCTCGGGGCTCAGTTGATCAATACAACAATCAATCAAGCTATACAAAGTACCTCCCTGGAAATGTGGTACAGACAGTAGCTGAAAAGATGGGACTTCGATAGGCTGTTGTCCTTCATAACATGAAAGTCATTGGATGCAAGCTCAAGGTAGATCAATAAAAAGGAATGCCTGAAATGTAGGTGCCGTGACTCACCCAATCCCCTTGCCTATCCCTTCCCAGGCCCCTCTAGACAATGCTACTGGAAACCACAGCTGTTGGCTTTCCTACCAAAGCCCCACAGAGAGGAGAGTAACCGACGCAAGGCCAGACGAGGGCCTAAAATATCAATATCAAATGGACGTTTGTAGTGCTCTTCTCTTTCTCCAAACACTACTCAGGGAGTGCCTCAGAGGGATAGCTTCTGCACCTGCTCAGGTTCAAAGGCCCAACTGTTAACATAGGATTCGAGGTGGGATGCAAGCTCCCTTCCTTTTGCATAGTCCCCAATGGATCGTCCAGAGTCAACTACAATTCTGTTATCTACAATGTTGTAATTGTCCTTTTGAAAAACGGAACAATGGCATAGAAAAGCAGAACCAAACAAATTCAGTTAACTTTTCTAGCTGCTGGGAATAATGGTCAATCGGTGATGTCAGTTTGACATTCTCACCCTCCCAGATCAAATGTCAGCGGCAGAAGAGTGGGTGGCAGTCCCTCTGATTTCCGCCTAGATGTGCCCCCGCCACGGCCGTTGCTATAGTTATCCCCGGCCTGTTTAGGCTGAGGAATATGGGAGGAATGTGCACTAGCATGAGAAGAGGTCATCAGTCCTGATAGCCCAGCGTGACTATCCCGGCCTTGTTCAAAGGTGTAGAAAGACAACCATGCTTTCCCACACACACTAGTCTTCATGGAGATTATCACAGTGGGTTGGTTGGTCTTATATCTCAAAAGAAGAAAATATGCAGTTGCTTCCTGACAATCAGTACAAAGGATATTTGGCTAATCTTGGAAGAAAATGGAAGTTGAATTAAACGTATTACTTTATTTTTGTTGATTCCAAATATGATTTGCTACATTAGCCATTGGTCACTGATTGATCCTGCTTCATGACAAATGGAAGAACAGCAACAATGAGACATATTTAGCCTTTTGATCAGCAGGCAACAGATGCAGACATTGTGCAGCTGATCAAATCAACATTGTTTTATTGGGAGGTTATTTTGAGTATGTTTTATTTGCTTGACTTCACATCGCTGTTGGTGGCCATAGGGTCAGTATGATCGAAAACACATGGCCTCAGATATTATATTTGTTTCTGCGTTTGTTCAAGCCCTACATGTTCTATGTTTTAACTTCGATCACATGGAGAATGTATACTGTGTGTACTTATGTTTTAACTTCGATCACATGGAGAATCTATACTGTGTGTAATTATGTTTTAACTTCGATCACATGGAGAATGTATACTGTGTGTACTTCGATCACTTGGAGAATGTATACTGTGTGTACTTATGTTTTAACTTCGATCACATGGAGAATGTATACTGTGTCTACTTATGCGAAGGCTATGGATTTCTGTCCACTACTCTGCAAATTGGTCTGGAACAGCTGTCAGTGTAAACTCTATTTAGCTCTAAAAAGCTGCTGCTGTTATTCCAATGTATTTTAAAGTGTTTAAAGTGCATTGTTTAAATGTACATTGCATTCCCTAATGTTCAGGGCCATTAATAAGTCAAATGTACAGCAAATTTAATAAACCGCTGCATTTTGTTTTACTCAAATACAATGCTGGTTTGACCATATAGATTAGTCAAACACTTATTCCAGCACACAAGGAAGTACTTTGGCAGTAATCCTCAGAAGTCGTCTAATTCACCTACTAGGCTAAAACGTTTGAAGATCTCATTTGTTTTCATTTGTTTTAAAGGAGTGGAGGGAAATGGATAAACATATGCACTGCTTTCGATAAACTCCAAACTTGGTCGAATCAAGTCCTGTTTGCATCATTGGGTGTAAATGTCATGGGGGTTAAGAATGTCAATGTCTTTTATTTTCTTTCTTGATGTATGTCATCCACATGGGGAAGGTTACTGAGTATCTACTTTGGGGGCAATGGTGCCCTAGCCTTTGCATCTCAGACAGGAT